>NW_009920379.1:139456-261033 GCF_000696875.1 Nestor notabilis | reverse complement strand
TTCCCTTTATACTCCCTTCCATGTGCTGGCTCCAGTACTGATTTGGCCTCTGGGAAAGCAGATTCAGTTCAGTAAACTGTCCGGAAATTAATTATTTTAAAAAGTCAGTTGTAATTTTGCCCATTCATTGACCTTAGTTCTCCAAAGTACTCAGATGAACATCAGAGGAGATGAATCTCTCATGAACCAAGAGTTAGTGAGGTGAATCCAGAGTGGGAAGAAGGGAGGAAAGCTGGTGGTACCACGCTTTTCATAGAATCACAGAATGGTTAGAGTTGGATGGGACCTTAAAGCTCAACTAGTTTCCAACCCCCCCCCTTCCACTAGACCAGGTTGCTCAAAGCCCTGTCCAACCTGGCCTTGAGCATTTCCAGGGATGGGACATCCACAGCTTCTCTGGGCAACCTGTGCCAGGGTCTCACCACCCTCACAGTATATAATTTCTTTGCAATGTCTAATCTGAATCTTCCCTCTTTCAGTTTAAAGCCTTTCCCCCTTGTCCTGTCACTGCATGCCATTGTAAAAAGTCCTTCTCTAGCTTTCTTGTAGGCCCTCTTTGGGCACTGGAAGGCTGCTCTAAGGTCTCCCTGGAACCTTCTCTTCTCCAGGCTGGACAGCCCCAGTTCTCTCAACCTGTCTTCATAGGAGAGGTGCTTCAGCCCTCTGAGCATCTTTGTGGCCTCCTCTGGATTAATGGTGCTGTCCATCAGGAAACGTAACTGTCTTGTCCTGGTAGAGCTGCTGTTCTGCTTTACCACCGAGGAAGCTGTGGCTGGGTGCACAACAGTTTCATAGGTGGTACAGTGTGTAAAACAGGACTACGGTTGGGGACTACTTGCGCTGGGTCTGGATTATTCCTTAGAAGGATACCGCACTTCTTAATGTGCTTTGATTTTTAACTTCATAAAAAGAAATTAAACATTAGATTAAGTGTGAATTAAGGAATGCAAGAAGTAAAATGGGTAATTAACTGAAACCATAGCTTTTTTTCTGAAGTACAGCTTTTAGATACATCTCAGTCTATGTCAAGAGCTAGAAACTGTTACTGCCACAGTCAAAACCTATTTTTGGAACTGTATGACAGCAGTGATTTTAATAAGGGACTTGGTCCTTGGAGGCTGTGATTAAACCTTTGCTGGGCTCTGAAGCAACCCATGCTCCCAACTTCAGTGGGCGTCCCAGGCACCCCACGTATTTAAGTCACATATTTGCATATGGAAAAAGGAAACACTAGGGCTGTAGCATTACTAATACATTATGTTGTAGGATTAGCTACAAATTTATGATATTAAAAATCTGAGCTAGACCAATGTGTTTTTTTCCCCTTGCTTCAGGCTATATTTATACAGCGTAGTCATAATCAAAAGTGTCATAAATCTGTGGGTTTTTTCCTCTTATTTTCAGTGAAAGCTAATATGTGAAACTACTCTTGCCATACTTTTCTTAATATTTGCCAGTACAATAATAAACTTAAATCACCTGTGTTTTCCCACTTCAAAATCCATAAGGATGAAACTGGCTTTGTATTTTTATGAACAACACTGTATAACAGTGCATCTGGATTGTTAAGCCTTCTTAGGCAACATGTATTTATCCTCCTTCCTTCCATCCCTCCCCTGGAGAATGTGGGTTAAAAGTTAAAGCATCTCAGTCTCGTGACTATATTTTAAGAAAGAGGATACTTTGCTTTTGTGGTTGGCTTTTTTTCTTGGTGGTTCCCCCCTTCCCCAAGCTGTATACTCTCTTTAGCATGTGACTTGATAATTTAAAGAAAAATCGTATGAGGTTTGTCTTTGAAATTACAGTTACAGTAAAAGGATGATTATGGGACAGAGACCTAGATATTCGGTGTGAACCGTTGGGGTTGTTTTCTTACTATTCATGGAATACCACTGCCAGCTGCTTGGCTGCTGGTTGCTTTCACAAATGCTGAGTGTCCCTGCTGTGACACAACACAGAGGAGGGTACAGTCGCTCACCCTTGGGCTTTTGCTGTGGGCACCTGATGGTGTAGTTCATGAAGAGCTGTGCTAGCGAGCATCCATTGCTGAAGGTGGTGGGGACTCTGGACAGAAGCCCAGAGGTGCCATGTGCGTAGCGAGCTGGACCAAGGCAGAGCTCCCTTGCTCTCTTCCAGATGTTTCCCAAATATAGATACTAGATACGTCCCACGACCTGAAACCAAGCATGACCTTCTTGATTTCTGGGTGAAATGCAGGCAGAATTTTCTGCAGTCTGTGATAGGACAAAAGGAAATGGCCTCAAGCTGTGCCAGGGGAGGTTTAGACTAGATACTAGCAAAAATTTCTTCACAGAGGGGGGTGGTCAGGCATTGGAACAGGCTGCCCAGGAAAGTGGTGGAATCACCCTCCATCCCTGCAAGTGTTCAAAAACCGTGTAGATGAGGCCCTCAGTGATATGGTTTAGTGGTGGTCTTGTCAGTCCTGGGGTAATGGTTGGACTTGATGGTCTTAAAGGTCTTTTCCAACCCAGTTTATTCTATGATTCTGTGACTCTACAGATGTTGCTGAAAACTGCTGTTTTGGGCAGCATGATTAACTATTTTGGAACTGAGATGCAACCTGGACATTGTGTTATTTTTCTAGAAGGGGGAAACAATATTGTCTGAGGTTGCACCACTTTTGAAGGGAAAAGGGAGCTGAACATGTCCTCTGAGTCCTCAGTACTAAGCACAGTCTAACTTAAGCATCGAAGTATAATAATAATTGTGGATTCCATATGTAATTCTGCTGATGCAATCTGTGAAGTCCTGAGTGATTAATATCACATATGCGACCTGGTGCTTTGTTCACAGATGATGGGAAGCTACAGAAATCTGTTCCTCCTTCTGTTTCATCATGTGATTCTTATTCTTCATTTGTACATAAAAATCTGAAACTTCAAATTTCCCTTTGGAAGATATTTTATTTCTCAGATGGATTGTAACATGCTTACATAAACATACCACGTGTGAGTAGGAGAAAAAAAATACCAACACCAGCCAAGTTGGTGGAGTTAACTGATGGAGTTATTATTACTTTGCTTTTCACCTCTTGGAAGTTTACAAAGCCTTTATCAGAACAGCTAATCCAAGATACAGAAGTCCCCTAGATGTAGTCTAAAGTATGTGCTAGTGATGGCATGCGGTTTGGCACTCCAGTAACACAGGTCTTCCCTTTCAGCTGAAAACATATTGTCACTTTTCTGGTGTCTGTGTAAGCTGTGGCTATAGCTGTTGTTACGCTAGTGGGCACCACGTGGGAAGAATAGGAAACCTGTGACACAGGAACTGTGTTTAAAAATACAGTTTATATTATGGGAAAGCTGGAATATCCCTAAACAGTGAGAATTAACAATGTGAACTGTATTTCCGTGTTACTTACATATGAAGCTGCTGGGTTTTTCACCTTTTCAGAATGCCATGAGCGAATCAGAGGTTTGAAGATGTGTTAGCAAATACATAAACTACACAATATATATTTTTACATACACATATGTATGCGTACTGGTGATTAGGCATTCTGAAGAAAAATTGCGATTATTTTTTAACATCTTAGAAGGAAAATAAGGTTTGGTGTTTTTTTCTTTCTAGTTGTAAGAATGCTGAAACTCGTGTGAAGTTCCCTAGTTCAGATTTTTCTCTGAATTCTGGGTCTTAAAAATTTGTGTCACGGGAATGGGATCTGCCTAGACTCTCAGAAAACTGTATTGCCAAAGTCTTAATGGTTGAAGATACCTAGTATAAACGGGGAAGACTCAGAGCAGTAGATAGTTCGCTGTGGGGTTGCTCCCACCCTTGTGTAATTGAGTGTTGAAAGTCCCCAAGGATGGAGATTCTGTGACCTTTCTAGGCACTCTTGCAGTGTTTGATGACCTTTTTCATAAAACCTTTTCCTTTTTGGACCTTCTTAATGAGAATTTCACTTGCTGCAGCTGTATCCTTTGCCTCCTGTCCTGTTTCTGAACACCTCTGAGAAGAGTTGGGCTCTGTTGTCTTTGCATGGTATTAGATAGTGTCAGACAGCAGTCGGTTCCCCCCCCACCCCAAGACTTCTCTTGCCCAGGCTGAACAGCCACAGCTCTCTCAGCCTATCCACCAGCACCATGTTGTCCAGCCCTTGACCAGCTCAGTAGCCTGCCCTGGACTCCCTCTGGCGTGCTCATGTCTGTCTTGTGCTGGGAAGCCCAGCACTGGACCCAGCACTCCAAATGTCTTACCAGTGCTGAGAAGAGAGGAAGGATCACCTCCCTCAACCTACTGGTGATGCTTTTCCTATTGCAGCCCTGGGTACTGTCGGCATTCTTTGCCATGACAGCCCATTTCTGGCTCATGGTCACCTTTTTGTCTGCCAGGACTTCACCTCCTTCTCTGATTTCTGTCTGATTGGTCCCCACCATCTGCTCATGCGTGGAGTTATTCCCCGCCAGCTGCAACCTGCCATTTGCTTTTGCTGAATGTCACAATGTTCCTTACCATACCATTTTTCCAAATTGCTGAGATCCATCTGAATGGCAGCGCTGTCCCTGAGAGTGCTCGCTGTTTCCCCAAATTTTGTTTCCTAAAAACCTGCTGAAGATGTGCTCTGTCCCATCATACCAGTTTTAATGAAGCTATTTTACATTACTGGCACCTAGAAATTTGCTACTGGTAGGACTTTGAGTAGCTGGTAAATATATTTTGAGGCCAGTGATCCAGCTGGTTTTCTGTCTACTTTTTAGTCCAATAATTGGAGGAGAAGGACAATTGATCTGGTGCACTTAATAAATCATAGGGGTTTCTTTGCTTTAATCTAGATAGCCCTTTCTCATACAGACCTCACATCTATTAAGTTACTTTTCTGTTTTACTTTTAAAATATAATTAATATGAGAATTTCTGGGTTTTTTTAATGCTGTTTTCTTGCACCTCTCCCCACGCACCATTTGCAGCTTTGGTGGCAGGGCTTCCTGTCAGCGTGTGAAAGAAAACCCAATGCTTGAGCCTGTTCACACAGGAAGGAATTGCTAAAAATGGCAACACTGGGGCATTGAGGTGTGAGCAAGCAAGCAAACATTCCCAAATACACCTGTTTTAAAGTAAACAGGAGTGCACAGTCACAAAATAACAGTCGGTTGCTGGACTCACCTGCTACTTCCCTGAGACAGATCTCATTAAAAAAATACCAGACATATAGAGAAATGAACAGAGCAAAATAAATGTAAAGCATAGTCTTCCATTTGATGTATTTTTTAAGAGATACTGTGTATAACCCTAGTTTTACACTCTAGGATTTGATGATTTCTCCCGTGATGGCAGCAAGCTAGATGGTCTTCATTATCATTAATAGTCCTCCGTTTCCATTTCTGAGAATGAGAGAAAATGCAAATGCAGTAGGGCGAGTTGCAGTAAACTTTTCCCTACTTTTCAGTGGCATTTGAGTCTTTCTTTCCTCTTCCTGCTATTTCCTTTCCATTCCTGTTAGTCTGTCCTTGTCTTTCACAAGTGTGTATTGATGTTACTGCATTTAACAGCATTGTTTTCTTACATGACTGTAGCATACAAGGGAAGATAATTAAAAGTTACATAATTGCTCTGTATAGGGGAATGCTTACGATAATGGATTTATTAATATCTTTTTCAGACAGTGCATCCCTAAGGCACAGTGCAGGAGTGAAGCATTCTGTCTGACCATTACTCATTCGAATACATCTGACTGTTCAAGATCCTTATAGCTAAAACTATATTAACACTGTATGATCAAATTCTAATTAAAAAAAGTAGTTTGCAAGGTTTTGTGTATGCAAGAGAAGAAAAAAATAATTGTGGTATTATTTATGGTGACTCTCTGGGTGTGACTAATCAGATGTAACCAAATCCCAGGAGAGCAGAGGTATTCAGAAGTGTCTGTACATAGTAATAATATCTTCTTGTTGTTCAGTAGACAACATTGAGGTTGTCTACATTTCGTGTGTCCTTTTCCTTTACTAAAAAGATCAGGTTTTTTTTACTGGTGAGAGCAGTGTTATTTTGAGTGGATTCACTACTATTCATTACTATCATATAGCCTGTGCACAGATCTACGCTTACAGATTTACATTTATGTCTTTATGTACCTTGAGTTGAGATTAATTGAAATAAAAAAACCCCAAAACCCACATGGACCAAGTAATGATATTTGTATTTCACTAGGGATCACAACCAATTAGATCATCAGCTCCAAGGACCTTTGTAATGACCTAGATGTGCCAGTATTTGAGTTCAACAGTATCCCGAAACTTCATTTGACTGGGGTTAGCATAGCCTTGCCTCTCTCAGAAGATAAATTTATCCAGGGTAACACAGACTTCTGCATGAAGGAACTGCCTTTTGCCACTCCTCGTGCTGTTTTTGATGGGGCAGGAATCATAAAGCTTGTCCACAGATTTTGAGAAACTGGAGGCCTGATTGCTGTTGTGCATGGGTTGTTATTTCCATGTAAAAGACTACTGTATTATTTCATATCATACTGAGAAATGAAAATGTATTTTTCTAAACATTGCCTCTTGTTCTTAACAGGTAAAAAACTTTTTGATGATAATTCATATTGCTTTTCGTCTTTAAAACATTTTGCAAAACAACCTTTAAGGGCATCAGATTTACTGGAATTAGTCATATTTTGTGGGGAGTTTAATCCTAATTTTCCGTTGAAAAATGTTTACTTTAAAGACGTCTATAGGAACAATTGAAGTAAATATCAGTGCTCTTGGCAAACTCCCAGCTGCACACACTGTCTATTTTTGTTCTGCTTGTGGTCCTGGTGGTAAGTTAAAGCAGATGTTTTGTCTTCAGAGTGAATCAGAATGAATCTTGGTGATACAGGCAGTTTTTCTTTGCAGGTCCAGTGACTCTGTTTTTGAAGATTGTCTCTAATGGGTGTAATAAAGATGTAATGATTTTTGAGGTAATCACAGTGGTGTGAATTGCTAGTGAGAGACTAGATGATCTCTTGAGGTTTCCTCCATCCTAGTTTCTACAATTTGTGTGAATTTTCCATTGGTGGCTTTTTAGGTGGCAACAGAGAAAGCTAAGCTGTGAAAGCAGGGGAGGGCTGGGTGATGAGGATCCTCATCTGGCACACTCCTAGCAGGAGTGGAGGAAGAAGACAGATGCTTTCCTAGCTATGCTGCCTGCTCTTGCTAAATTCTTTCAGTTTGGGAACAGCTTAGAAAATGCCATGGTCTTGTGGGGTCTTGCTTCTAGGGTGGTCATAGCTTATGCTCAAGCTAATGTTGATCAGCTGCTTGCAGCTTAGTATTAGTTTAATTTCGTGTTAATGCCCCTTACTTTCACAGAAGAGGTGTTTTGTCTTGGTCTGGCTTGAGAGACAGGAGTGGAGGAGAGAGGATGACTCGAGCAGGAAGCTGAGTCTCCTGCTGAGATCCATAGCAAGCCTTCTCCAGCACATGGCCCCATCTTGCTTTCCAAAGCCCACAGGAGACTTCTGTGATCCCCTGTAGGAAGATTTGTGTTGCTCCATCCTCCTTTCTGCCACCTACTACTCCAACCCTGTAACTGAACTCAACACAGCCATGTATTGTCTTTGTTGCCCTCCTCAGGAGGAGGGAGGGCATGTTGTGGCTGTTCGGTCTTTTATCTTGAGAGTTTATTCCCCTTTTCTTTCCTGAACTGAGAAATAGTGCTTGTCTGAGAGCGCTGGGTACAAAGCGTGAAAAGTCTTATGCAGAAGACACGGCTGGCACTGCTGTTGTCATCACTGGCACACAGGTCTTCAGGGAACTCCGCAAGAGCAGCTTCTGCGGAACTTGTGCATCCGTGGTACAGCCTAGAGACCTTTGTCTGGTTTGAAGTAATTTACAGTCTCGTAACAAGATGTTTGTGAATGTTGTCCCCCTCTACTCTGCTCTGGTGAGACCCCACCTGGAATACTCCATCCAGCTCTGGAGTCCTCAGTACAGGAGAGGCATGGGCCTGTTGGAGTGGGTCCAGAGAAGGGACACAAAAATGATCAGAGGGATGGAACACCCCTCTGTGAGGAAATGCTGAGATAGTTGGGGTTGTTCAGCCTGGAGAAGGGAAGGCTCCAGGGAGACCTTATTGTGGCCTTTCAGTTTTTAAAATGGGCCTTTAAGAAAGATGAGGAGAGACTTTTTAGCAGGGCCTAATTGACAGGACGAGGTGTGATGGTTTTAAACTAAAAGAGGGGAGATTCAGGCTGGATGTGAGGAATAAATTTTTTACAGTGAGGGTGGTAAAATACTGGCACAGGCTGCCCAGAGAGGTGGTGGATGCACCATCCCTGGAGACATTCAAGACCAGGCTGGATGTGGTTCTGGGCAACCTGGTCTAGTTGAAGATGTCCCTGCTCATTGCAGGCGTGTTAGACTGGATGACCTTTGAAGGTCCCTTCCAACCCAAACTATTCTGTGACTTTATGGTATTAGTACAAATGTTCCTCTGTATTTTGATGATATGCTCCTCCTGAACTCATTCAGTGTAGCCTTTCTTCGTGAGCTCTTTTCAAACTCTGATAAGAAAAACAACACAGAAAAAAATACAACATTACTTCTTTCAGTATGTGTTTTAAAAAAGCATAGTTTGTATTTGCTGACATACTGCAGGTTAAGATGTTTCCAGTTAAGCTTGTGGCTTCTTAGTGAATTTGCATGTTAGGAAACCAGACGTCGCTGCTCTTTCATTTTGAAATGGTGCTGGCTCGTTCTAATCCTTCCCCATGTGTCAAAGCCTGTTTAACTGCTGGCCCCGGTCCATGAGATTTTTCTGTACAAGAGGATGACTTACCGTATTTGATACCTTAAAGATTAGGGGCCTGTTGAGATTTCCTGACTGCTTGACACTTGTATGTTCGCATGCCTGCTGTGAGCAGCGGGACGTGAAAGTGGGCAGGTGGGTGAATCACCAGACCTATCTCACATTATTGTCACTTGGTCAGTTGATAAAGGAAAGAGAGATGAGAAAAGTGGGTTTCCTCTGTATGTGAGACTGGAAGATAATCTGACCGTAATGCATCAGTGGGACTAAAAACAGAAGTGAAGCAGCTGGTCAAAATGGCCCGTAAATGCAGGAAGCCTTCCCCTGTTTGCCTTCCCCAGCTATAAGCCTTCAATTGGGTACCAAGGCCTAGTGGGCTAGGGAGGGGTGGTAATGGCCCTGGTGGTAGCAGTTGGGATTTTGACCTATTGATACGTATTCTCTGTGTGGGTTTGTTCTGTTTTTTATTTTATTTCATGTTTTTTTAAATGTACGCTTCTGGGAGTTTTATTTTCAGTGGTTTCCTTTTTATTATTTATTAAATTTGGTCTGTGTAGCCAAAATTTGTGATTATTTCTATTGACATAGATTACTTTCTCTCATATATATTAAAATTGGTTTGGTTTGATTAGTCTCCCCCCAGGAGACTAACACCTGTTTTGTTTCTAATCCTTAATTCATTGTCTTACGAAAATCAGCAAATTATGACCTGCTTCGTAGTCTAAGACTGAATTACAATTAATTAAGAATAGATATTTGTAATGGGCATTTTAACAGAATCTTAATTGTGATAACTCAACGGGATGCAACTCTGTAGGGGTTATCATTAGGATGATGACATTTGCCACTTGTTGAAGTATTAGTTGTTTGCAGTATTCCTTATGTTTATTACAAAGACCATTGCAGCTACCTCTGCTTTTAATAAAACTGTTCTTAGAACATAGAATCATAGAATGATTTGAGTTGGAAAGGACCTTAAGATCATGATCATGTAGTTCCAACCCCCCTGCTATAGGCAGGGGCATCACACACTAAACCATGTAGCCCAAGGCTCTGTCCAACCCGGCACTGAACACCGCCAGGGATGGAGCATTCACAACTTCTTTGGGCAACCCATTCCAGTGCCTCACCACCCTCACTGTGAAGAATTTCTTCCTTACATTTGATCTAAACTTCCCCTGTTTAAGTTTGAACCCATTAACACCTTGCAATATACACTGATAATGTGCTGCTCGCCTCTGGACTGCTGTCAGTATTTTGTGTGTGGTGGTGTTAGTAATTGAAGTTTGCTTCTGTAATGATGCTTTTATAATTGCTTTGTCTTTGGTAACAAAATCTTTTCAATAGGAGAACATTGTGTGAGACAAGTTCTGTTTCGGTGGTGTCTTGGAGCAGGTAGCACCAGGCATCTGTACCAGTGAATTCAGAATATTGAAAGCTCAAAATAACAGAGAATCCTTGTATCTAGTGAATAATTGGGAGCACCACTTAGGTTATAGAAAAAATAATTATCTTGTGTGTTAAAATTCCGCAAACCCCCACCTTGCAGTGAGGAGGCTGGAAAGGGAGATCCAGCGGTTAGGAAGGGAGCGTTTCCCTGCCTGGGTCAAGCATGAATGGGAGCAGGGTCCGGTGGTGGCTGTGTGTCACGGTGGCCATAGGGATCATGAACCTGAGCGAGGTGGGAGTACACTTGAGGCTTAAGATCTGGGCAACTGCAAATGTTTCTGTGTTAGGTAATGCAGAAAGAAAAACTGGTGTAACTGAAGGGAGTGAGTAGTTGGGAGAAAAGGCAGGGGGACCTTTGTGACACTGGTGGTAGATGAGGGGCAACCAGTTGAACTCAGTGTAATTTTAACAGCAAAAGCTGTGTTCTCTGTCTCTTACTTACAGGAATATTTTCAATAGTTAATGAAATTATGAGAAAGCTCCTAAATTACCAAACACCAGGTAGGTGTATTCCTGGCGTTAAACTGAAAATGGGTTTAGCGCCAAGGGCATCTTCAGCTAACACATTTCTTGTACTGCCAGCTAGTTTAACTGCTTTGTTAAGCAATTTAAGTCATGTACCGTGTCATGTGTTCCTGCAAATCAAAAAAGTAATCAAAGGGAATTGATAGAAAAACAAAAAGCTTTGATTGTTGAGGATTTGCTGAACTTGATCCTCAGGGAGGTGTTAGGTGTAGTTGTTCATGTAATTCGTGTTCTTCTGAGTCAGGATGGTTTGTAGGGGTTACAGATTATGATGGTTAGCCAGGAATAGTTTTGGGTGTCTCGGATAGAAGTCTTCGAGCCTTGACAGGGGTATGTTTAATTCAAACCAGTATGCATACTGTCACATCTACATTGTTTTTCTGTTCAACATGGAATATTGGGGGAGAAAAAACGCCGAAACAACTCCCAAACTGAAAAAAGGTTCTCTTCAGTGGTAATCTCCTCTGGTATTTGCATAGTCTATTGTTACTAAATAATTTATTAATGCTGTTTATTAATTTATTTGTACCCTTTTCCTTGAGAGATGATTAAATGTGATGAGTCCACTTGCTAGCTTCTAATGGGAATGGTGAGGACCATTTTGGATTTGGGATTGATTGGTTTTCCTGGGGCGAGTCAGAGTACAGGACTAGCCAGTCTGGCTGAGCTCCAGGGCAAAACCCTTTTGTCTTTAAAATTGTGTTCTTCTTCATGCAATACAGGATTGTTTCTGTGGAGTGCTTTCCTCTCTAGCTTAATAAACCAAGCAATGCAACTTGCTTACTATCCTTAGTTTCTGATTTTGTAACTCTTTTTTTTATGCTGGCATCCATGTAACCGATGAGCAGTATTAACTTCTCTGTATCACCTTGGTATGCAGGAAGCGTGGTGTTGCCAGTTCGTGCTTGACAGTAGTGTTTAACCATCTCAAGTTGCTTTTTCTTTCTTTTTTTTCCCTCCAAACTCTTTTAAAAATGGGATGCTTATCCAAGTCTGCCTGGCTCCATTGAAAAGAATGACTTTTAAAGTCTTGATAATTTGAGGGTGTGATCTGGAGAACAGAGAACCCAAGACTTGTCAAAAAAACCCCAAAGCTCTTAAAACTTGTAGTGCCCATCACTCTGCAGACAGCATAGTACAATTTTATGTAAAATACTTTTTTGGTCAAGAGCAGTTGCTCGACTGCCTGCAATGACAGTAACTCAGGCCCTAGAGCTGCCTGTTTCTCTCCTTTAACTACAGAGCCATGAAGGGCAGCTAGCGCAGGTGTAGGTATCTGTAGGTAGGTGAGATAAACTCGCCAATTGGCAAGAATTTTATCCACTAAAGTTATTCTTCAGGTTGTATTTTCTGGGCTGTGAATGTGAATAATTGCTGAGCCACAGTTGAGGGGGTTGTTTGTCCATGTTGGTCTGCAGAATGAAATGGGACTGGCTTGATGCTTGCAGATGGTGAGTCCTGCAGGCTGCTGCAGTGATCTCAGTAGGAGACTGGAAAGAACAAATTACCTTTGGAAATCGGGCTACTTCTGGTCTTTGCATTTAAATATGTAGTCAGATTTGCAGATTAATTCCACCCTCGAAATCTGAATAAAATAGTACATTCAATTACCCCCCAATGTTCCCCTGCTCCCAAAAACATCTAAGTGAGGGAGGAGCTATCAGACAGGGGAAAAGCAAACATATTTCTATTTAAATAAGGACAGGACAATAACCAGAGCATCTGTGTCTCCTCTCAAAAATACAAGGGCTGTTAGAACAAGGAGAGAAATTACAAGAGCTAGGGAGAATGGTGGAATATGACCAGATATGTATCTGGTTGATCTCCAAACACATGCACCTTTTCCTAAGGTTAATCATGGCTTGTGTTGAGCTTTACAGAGGGATGGAGAGTTTCCCATGGAAATTCTCCAGGAACAGCACTGTGGTCAATTCTGTTCCCCCCAAACATACCAAGTGTACAAGTATGCTTCAGTGACTTTCTCTGGAATTCCAATTATTAATAAAAGATTTGTAGCTACTGAATCTGGTAGTGGAGCTGTTTCAAGCTGGTCAATGCCTGATGGAAACACTGTGTACTTAAATGTGGGATTTCTCCCTTTCCTGAGTTTTTTACTTGAAATATTCTGAGGGATAATTATTAGTAGTAATGCTGGTCTGCCCTTTCAAGAAAGAGCAGGCTAGGAGAAAAGACATTAAAAATTACTACTGGAAACACCCATGGTCAATTGATAATTCTAGAGAGTGTGCCTTTCAATTAAAAGAGACACTCATCAGCTGCATCTGTAGAATGCCAGCCAAATAGACTCCTTAAACTGATTAGTATTATCACTGCTGTCATATAGTGCCCCCCTGTTTAGAGCCTGAATATGTACCCAGACCTTCATATACATAGATACCTTGTTGTTTTATTGAAAAAGCATTTTATTGGTATATTTCAAATGGAAGCAAAAGAAGGGGTTCAAATTGTGATGAATTCAATGCTGAAATTTACTGTGGGATGATCAAAGTCAGGAAGGAGTAGGAGCTAAACATTACTACCCACTATGTTGAGCAAGGTGCATTCAGCTGTTGGCTTTCTTTTTCCTTGGAATCGTAATTCTGAGCCTGGAAATGAGGATGATTGGGTTTCTTTGTGCATATCACAGCTTGGGACAGTGTTTGCTTGGTTTTCTTTGCTCATTTTTCCCAACTTTGGGGTAAATTGTTGATGCTTGTCATCTCTCAGCTGCTGTGGCTGTGCTAGTTATAGAGGTAAGTGCTGCCTCATGTTTATTGCCACTTCTGTTTTGGAGGAGCAACCCAGGTTTGTTTGAGCAGTTTGATGGTTTTTTGCTAACTTACCTTGCACTGATGGATGCAGTGAGGTGGGACTCACACATGTAGCTCAGTGGGCACCTCTGAGGAGGTGACCATCTCCAGGCTGGGGCTTGGTGAAATGAGGTGTTGGCTCTTGCTGCCTGTGCCAGCCATGGGGGCATCAGTGCTGATTTTACAACTGCCTCCTGGTGATGTATAAACTTACAGCTTGTTTAGCTTTCTCTGCTGCTTGTTTCCTCTTTTAAAAAGAAGTTTAATGGGCTCAGCTTACTCTGGTTTTGCTTATTCTTTAACTGGTTTTGCTGTGGAAGTTGGCACAGGGTGCCTGACACGGTGGTAAGGGGAGAGTTGTGTGGTATTTTGTCTGCAGTGGGATGAATGTTAGTGTACAGTATAAAAGGAGAAGACATGCCAGGGTTTATATAAGCTACTGCATATAAACAGGGTTACATTTTTTTCTTCCTACTCTGATTTTTCCATTGTCCTGGTGTTCCCTCTGAGGGCAGCTATGAGGAGACTCCCTACAAAGTTTTAAGCTGCATAAGGGTAGTATTTGCCATCTGAGGCAGAACTAGTCTGTTTCAGACATTCATGTGTTTCAGACTTTCTTGCAGGCTACATCTCTGGTACCTGTGCTCTGTAACCAAATCACGGGATGCTCACTGCAGCTGGATTGACTGGGAGCATATTTTGGCACAAGTCTGCACTGAAGTTATACTTGTTCCTTTGGACTTGCAGCATGGGGCCTTAGGTGTTCAGCCACCCTCCCTTAGATCAGGTAGCTGTGGGGTTACCATCACCACGTGGAATCATCAGGTCCATGATGCTCTACTGAGTGTCCTAAAGAAACTGGTGACCTTAAGCTCTGGCGGTTTCATTTGTAGCTGCATACAGATGCACGGATTATTTGTTCATCTGATGGACTCTGGGATTCAGCAGCCTTATAACAGGAAATAAAGAGGATCCTTGGTTTGTTTTTTAAAGGGTTAGAATATAAACAAAGATTGCCTTGCAGCTTTGAGAAAAGACCATAGGAACTGTTGCCTGTATTGCAAGTAGAGCTGGCTCGATTCTGTACTGAGCATAAACCTGATTCGAGTAAATGTATTGGAACAGAAGAGGGGAAGTGGGTGATAGCATTTGGTAATGCTAATCCTTATCAGCAAGGTGAAATAAGAGTATGATACCTTTATGGTTAGGTCTTTTTCTGTGCAACCTCTATAGTCAGTCTAGTCTCCTGATGAAAGATACACTGGGGAGGTTGGTCTTTATCCCTTTCCCCGTTGTGATGATACGGAGGAATCACTGTCAAGTTGCTTCCTTCTTATCCTACTGGAAACATGAGTAGCTTTGCTGTGGGGGTACCTTTCTTTTGGATTTCACATTTTGACTTTATTTTTAGTCCACTTCAATCACATTTGTTTTATTTGAAGGAACACAACATAGATGATTCCAACTTGTAATTAGGAATAACCAGTTTTAAAATACTACTGTTTCATAGATTCTTTCAGATGCTTGTAAGCCTTTATGAGTAGAAATCTTGGATAGGCATTATCTGGAGAGTAATATGTAGTGTTTTGTTGAACAAAGTCTGAAAATAGGGGAAAAAGAAAGTCTGAAGATAATGGGAAAAGATCACTTATTTTTTTTTTTTTAATTCCACTTCTTTATGGGTTCAGAAAAACAGTTAAATTTCACAGCTTGGCTGAACATGCTGTGTTGTTTTGGTGGTGTACCAGAAGTATGCAATTGGCAGCTTCTTTAATGCAATTATTTACAAAAAATATTTAATCAATTCACCAAAAATTTGTGGGTGTATGTGTGCATGTTTTTATATTCATATGCATATACGTCTGTATATAAATATATACTTGTATAAAGCTGTAATTCTTGTAACAAGAAAAGGCCCACTGTGCCCTTTGACTTTGTGCACAGGCTGGTAAATAAAATTTCAACTCTAACGTGGAGTTTGATCTGTGTGCGAGGGTAAGGTGGTGAACTAAGAGACCTTGTGCTGAGCATGCGCACCGTAACGTGAACATTTCCTTATGTCACAGAAGCTGTCCAAAGTGATGTGTGGCTGTGTTTATCAACATTCTCTTTTATTTAGATCTAATGAAAAACAATGTCATTCTATTTAAACTAGAGTTGTGAAGGGAGTATCAAGGTTTCAGAGCTATCAATTCAAACAACTGAGAGTGTCAAAGATAACTACTTTTAGAATGAAACTTTAAGGGGATTTAGTATTTTCTTGCATTCTCCTCTCTCCCTGCAATTTATTGCAGTCTTCTAGATTGACTGCTGATTATTACCGAAATCCAGGCATTTGAGATTTGAGGACCCCATTACTTCTCCAGGTTTTAACTAAGTCTTTTTTTTTTACAAGGTGCACACATTTTCTAATTTTAGTTGTGTACATTGATACAGTTGCAGGGTTTTTTTAAATATTACTGAAAGATATCATATTTCCCAGACTAGTAAGTCTCAAAAACTATGAAATGTAGCCTGTTTGTTTATAACTTTGTCGAACCAGACCCGTAAGTTTTAGAGAGAACAGAGTCCTCAAAATTCATCTTTAAGTCCCAGAAAGTCTGGAACTTATCCTTGAAGCTATTCAGTTCAAAATAATTCATTAATGTCAAATAAAAGACCCCTTAAAGAATAATGTTTATTACTCTTAAGTCTCTACTGAAAGACTGTGTAAGCCACTCCTTGAAAGTTTAATCATTGAATAAACTTTTAAAGGGAGGAGGGGGAGGAGCATGGCCTAAAGTTTGTATGTTTGGTTAAATGAATCATTCATCAACATCTGGCCAGGTGCATGCTTTTCTCTGTGGAAACCTGTTATTGAAGTATAATGATTTGGGAGAAAAAGACCCAAACAACAGAAAAACATCAGAACTTTACAGTCAGATTGAGCAAAGGATGTATTTTTTTATGCTGCCAAGAGCCCAGTGGCATCAAAGTCATTCTGGAGGCATCACCCCATGAGACTCAGCTGAAATAAATCAGGGTAGATGTTCAGGAAGAGCTCCATCACCCTCCCATCCCAGACTGCAGCCTCCTCAGCTTAGGTGCTCCAGGGACTGAGTTGGTGGCAGAGCTGCTACTTCTTACCTTGAATCATGATGTACTTTAGTAAGTGCATGTGTCTCTTTTTTCTCTATGCTAGATGTCATTCTTGGTGGGAGTCTGGATAAATATTTCAGTCTGTAGGAGTTCAAGAGAGCTAGGTATTGCCTAGCAACAAGCATCCCACTCTCTGCCTCCCGCTCCTCTTTACTTTTATTAAAATACCAGGGAGAACCAAAAGTTGAGGCATTAAGTTAATTTTTAGAAATATTTTGAGCAGCTTAAGATATTTTTGTTATGACACTACATCAGAGCAACAAAGATGTTGGCGGAGGGGGGCTGGCATCTTAAAGCAAGTAACTCCGCTTGCCTTGTTCAAACAGAAATCACTATCAGAGACCAGCAAAACTTCTGAGGACAGAATAAACCTTATGACTGCAGTTAGTGAGTAACCAAATGCGTAGCAAGTGCTCCTTTGGTCCTCTGAGGTCTAGAAAATACATAGCAGTTAAACTTATCGCAAACTGAGTGCATTTTAAGCTGTATTACCCAGTTCATCTTGCAGTTTGTGATGGCTGCTGGTGGGACAGTGGCTTATCTTGGAATTTAAAGTTTTTTAACTTTCTGCAGACGACTTTGTGGCAAAGTATTTTGTCTAGTTTCAGGTACAGAACTTAGTTTACAAACATCCTGAGGGCTAAACCCAAGACAAGAAAGGTAGACACTCAAAGTGTAGTTTAGGTAGATTTTTGGGTATGCTGATTCAGTGCAATGCTGCACTGAGTTTCAGCCTCTCCTGTCGTTACTGATTTTAAATGTTGAGGACTATTGCAAATCTGTAGCTCGTGGTTAATGTATATTTTACCTGTACCTTCTGGAGAATGTTTGTTTTATGGAATTTACAAGTTTCCCTGAAAGAATTGGAAGCACAGGAAAAAAGATCAAGTATGTGGCTGCTATTAATGTCAAGGTAGCCATCCTCAGGATAACCTGGGTTGCTTTGTCTCTGTACCTTGCTGAAACCGTGCTTTCAGTGATCCTGTCTTACCTGATGTTCGTGGCCCCTTTGTGAGCGTGGGAGAAGTTGTGCTCTGTCTTTGGGGAAGTCTGGTATGACTCAGGGCCTTTGAAAGGGATTGCAGAAATGCGAGTGCAGATTAAGAAACGTGGTTGTGCCCAAATATGGGATTTGCTTTGTAGAGGGAGAAGTTAATAAATCCTGATTCAGCAAATGACTTAACTTTGCAAATGAGTTGTTCTTTTCCAAGTGGATGTTCCCATATCAATCTGAATTAGAAAAGGGGGAGAACAGCATGAGGAATAATGTGTAACTGCATTAATGGGAATTTACTTAAAAACTAGCAGTATGTAAAGAGATGTGAAAGTGATCCCAGCATGAACTTGTTTTTTAATGAATTAACATAGGTTTATATATTCAAAAATGTTCTGTTTGTGGAGGCAAGGGCACCTCTACACAAAGAGTGGCCTCTTTTAGTGGCAGAATGGATGCACTATATCTGTAAGGGCAGATGGTCCTATTTTTCTTATGCATTTCGAAGTCTTTTCATCTGAAGCTGAATATTTTAACCTTTTCTGAAAATCAGGAAATGTATTTGTGAAGTTACTGTTTAAATGTTTTTCATGTAAATGGTTTGCTCTTCATCTTCTCCTCAAAAGCAATCCGAAATAGTTGGAGCAAAGAGGCCTGTGGCCTGTATGGATGGCATGTGTGGAAAGTGTGCGTTGGCCACCATAATTAATGCTCTTGGTCACCCTGGTGGTCAGTGCCAGGGGATAAACCCTGTCCTGTCCCCAGACTGTGTATGTCATGGTGGAGCAGCGTTGTGGGATGGTTGCGATGCCAGAGCTTGTAGCGTACCTGGCTTGTGCTTGGTGAAGAGAAGGACAAGCAAAAGCCCTGTCATGGAGGGGAGCACCCTGGTGATGCAAGGACGTGGGCAATTCAGTGGTTGATAAATAGTGCAGACCTGAAGATAATTAATAAGCAAACCCAGTTATTTGTCATTGCTAATGAAATAGCTTTTTCGTAACAAGGGTGGTTGTGTATGATTTAATAACACAAAACCAGCTGCTGCTGTGGCTAGTTGGATAGAGGTGTGTTAGCATGAAACACATACCCATGTTTGCTCTTGTCACCATAGCCACGGTAACATAATAGGACTTAGTGTTCTTGTGTAACTTGAGGCTAAGTTGTGTTGCAGGAGCGAGAATGTCTGTGTGCATTTAGGGAAGAGTAATAATGAGAAAACCTGGAGAATTGGAAACAGTGATAGGTCAAACGCTGTCTTCCTCTGACAGAGACTCCAGGAAGCTCTTGAATGCATTACATTTTATTTTAGAGAACTTGATGACTTGAGTATTTCCTGCTCAGGTTAGATAACTACCATCATGTAAGTCCAGCGTATGGAAAACCTGGTCCACTAGTCCCATTTTTGGACATTAGCACAGAGAAGGAGCAGCTAAAGGCTCAAAGGTGGTTCTTTGAGTGTGCAGTTTAAAATAAAAAAAAAAAAAAAAAGAAAATCTGCCTCATGAAATGGAAATTTTTAGGAAATCCAGATAATCCCAAGGGAGATTAAACAAGAAAAAGGAGTCTGCAAGAGGCATGAGCGATGGTACAAACGGTCTAGAATAGTTAGGGTGCTCTAAGCCTACAGTATTTAATTACGTTTAGTTACGTTTAGTTTGTGGTGATTTTGCAGCCTTTTGTAAGTCATAGGAATATTTGAATTTACTTTTTTCTATTAACCTTGATATTTTGTTAGAAATAAAATTAAGTGCACGGTATTTAGTCAGTATAATAGTAGAAAAAATATATGAGTATTTATGAATTTTATATGCTGAAGGGAGCTTCTTGTCTTTTTTTCAGTGTAGAAGTTTGCTTAGTGTTTGGAAACCTGTTAGTCAAGTTGTCGTATATACAGCAGTAATGAAATACTGGACTGTGGTTTAAAAGCGGGCAGGTGATGCTCCGCTGCTGTTTGAAGGATGACCTTATTTTGAATGATACAAAAATAACAGCAGATTGTTTATAATAACTCTGACAGCAGATTTAGATTCTTGACTTCACACCATTTCCATTATTAAAAGAGACATAAGTATGTAGCGTTTGCTTCCAGATACATGCACGTATTCTGGCAAGAGGTTTTAAGACATACTGTCTATTATCTAAATTTTGGACATGTGAAGCTTCTCTCCCCGCTTCCCCCTTCTCCCAGGCTTTAAAAAAGTTAGGCTACTGGATTAGTAAATTTTCTTAAACCTGAAGGAGCCTTCCAAAAGTATAATACAATATTTAAATCTCTTTATATATTTTTCTTTTATAGATTAATATGGAAACATAACTAAAATAATCATGTACCCATAGGAAACCTTTCAGGAAATAAGTATTCAAATTTTGTAATGGTCTTGCACAGTTACCTCCTGTGGCTGGAGTATTGACTGAACTCACTAATAAATGTATTTCAGCTTTTAATGCCTTGTTGCTCAGATCTCGAATAGTATTTCTAGGAAAAACATTTTGAAATACCAGTAAAGAATACTGACACTCGGAAACTGCTGGAAAATTCTTGTCTTTACCTGTACAGATGCAGGGTACTGATACATAATGGGCCCTGAAGATTAGTTAAGGCAGTTGTGATTTAGTGTGCTTAAGTAGCAGCTCAGAAATTAGAGACACTGAGAGCATTGACTGAAATCATTAGTTAAGAGGAAACACAAGGTTTTCTCCAATATACTTTTTGTCATATTTATCCAGTTTTATTTAAAGTGCTTATAAACTTCCTGTTCTTCTGACCTCTGTTCTACTATGGAACAGATGTTGGTGGTTAGGGTTTTTATTTACAGTAATATTTGAGAAACTAATGAATATCTAAGAAAATACATCAATTAAATTACTTAATCTTTTCTTTTTCAGGATTGAAGTGGATCTAGGGACAAACGGATGACTGAATATTCATATGAAGAGGAAAGCCATAAAAGTCGGTTGATATTTTTACAGCCATATGCATTATACATGTTACTGCTATTATCAAAAATTTATGTTGTGTTACAAAACATAATAGACTAAATTGCTGGTCTGAGCTTCATATGCCATATTGTCTTTCAGGCAGGGGAATACTATAGTTTAACACAGCTGGAGTTTAATGCAACAGTTTGTGACCAAACCTGAATGTTCAAAGGAAGAACCCAGTAATACGTTAAGGAAATAAGTAATTCCTTTGAAGCCAGGTGGGCTGATGCATAGTGGTGTTCGTTATTCTTATGTGCCAGGATGAATGGAGAATGAGAGAGGCGTTGCCTTCCGTTACAGCTACTGGTATGAAGCTTAATACGTTGTGGGGTGGCATATTGACAAATGCTGTTTAAGAAGTCCGATAGGATGTGATGTCTTTGAAAGTATCTTGGTGCTTTGTTTTCTTGACATAGACAGATGTCTGTCTTATGGCATGCATATTCTGTGCTAGTTAAAAGGGAAGAAGCTGTTCGTGGACCTCTGTGCTTTACCGACTTTATCGGTAATGTAAGATGATCAAATTCAGTAGGCCTTGACATCTGTCTGTCTAAGTTGTCAGCAGCTGTGAACTGCAGGCTTTGGCTGGGATACTACATTAACCAATTCCTGCCCAGGCTGTTTAAACAAAGCTGACTCTACCGGTGGGCTTGCACTGGAACAAATGAATTATAATGACAAATGCAGGGTACAGTGGGATACAGGTCTCGGTCCAGCGGGATGCTGCATAGCAGCTCAGTTAAATATGGCCTTCTGGAAAATCTAGTAGTCAAAGAGGAATATGTTATGGTGGAAATCCTGTTTCCTAGAGAGCTTTATTCCTACCCCTGACTGGGATTCAGGGGTTGAATAATCAAAAAAACAGCAAACCCCCCAGATTGTTTCAGAAGTGTGCTATCAGTTCAATACCAGAAATATAAGTCTGTAGTTCTACTAACTTGAGCAGGGTGGTTCAGAAGGACAGAGGTTGTTCCTTCACTTACTTCAGTGATAATTTCATTTTATCAAACTTTCAGTGATTTGGAAGTTTTGCAGTTTATCAATGTCTGACTTGGGTACAGGAAAGTTTAATTCCTTCTTGGGTACTCCTTCCAGGTGGTGGACATGCTGATCCTAGCTACCTCCAGATTCCCAAGAAGCGTAAGACTTGAGGGAATCATCTGTGTCCTTGAATCCAGTCTCTCAAAATAAGCCAGTGAAACAATCATTAGATAGAATTATCTATAGAATATTCGCTTTACACATCGCAAGTCCCAGAATCCTGGGATCCAGAATCCAAATTTAGCCCTAATAGAGACAGTGAGTGGTTATTAGTAGCTCTGCAGTACTGTACACCATTTGTCCATGGGATCAGCGACTCTGTATGCCTAGATGTGGAACAGCGGTTGTTGCCTGCTAAAACCAGCACACAAAGTCTTAAGGAATTTCTCTTTGGTTTGATTGCTGACATGTTGATGGCTGCTGTCCATATAGACGTCTGATAGCTCGGGGTGGGCTTGCATCGTGGCAGAGGAAATACTTCCCTGCTCAGCCTCCTGGCTATGAATAGCAGATTGAAAAAGTGATACCATCCAAACATTGCTTGCATCTTCCAGAACTGCAGTGATAAGATCCTGTGTGTACAAACTTGGGCAGGCTCTTTATTGGCAGAAAGTGTGAGAGGGTGCAAAGACCAAACTAACTATCTGTAAGCTACCTTTGGATATTATTATGGTACAGTGGACTCTACATACTATCCAGAAGACAGCACAGAGCAGTGCTACCATAATATGGTAGTGTTTTGCATTGAATTGAGGATAAACTGGACCAGACTAGAGGACTGTCTAAGGTATTTGGCTTGGGAAGTGACACCAGGGCAGTTAAGGATTTGTCAGATCCTTGAGAGGGACTGTCATAACCAGAGTCTGCACAGTGGAGGGAAGGCTTTGAGATCAGGCAACACCATGACTCTTAGACTCACCTGGCTTTTTCCCAAGTTTCTTGGAAAAGAGTGTGGCTAGCGCTGCTAGCTCTGTATCTCTGTTCCTCTCTTTGCTTTTGTCTTTTTGATTCGATGCAGAGTGGTGGCAGAAGGAAGGAAGAACAGGAGAACAGGGTGACCTCTTTCTTGTCAAGCCATAGTTGCACTCTCTCATGCCCTTCTGATAACATCCTGCAGCAATCATGGGGAAGCTGCACAAAATATGTGCAGATAAGGGAGGGGATGCCGAGTTATTTCTTTGCATGCTTTCTGTTTGGCAGTTTTTGCAAAAGTAAGGCTCTGAATCCAGCTGTTAATATTTTATATTAGGAAAGTACCATGATCAAATCACATTGCTGAATGAGAAAAAAATGTGGCTATGTGGAGGAATTCAAAGTTCGAGGCTAAAAATTCCTTTTCTGGGAAGACTGATTCCAGAAAACTTAAGCAATAGAGGTGAAGAGGACTTCTCTGTGATCACTGTTTAGAGAAGTTGATAAGGTTCTGGCTTCAATAGGAAAGAGGTTGGATTTCACCCAGCACCCAGCCTCAGCCTTTCACTTTGTTGCTGCTTTGCTAACCAAGTTTTGAAAGTTTTCCTTTGCTAACAGGAATATGCTGGTATATCATTGGGGGTATAAAGAACTTGGGTTGCGTCATCTGTATGTTATATTGTTACATTTTAGGTTTTTGTTGGTCTCCTCAGACCATGTTATATATCTGTAAATGTGGTTTTATATAAATACCTGATATCTAAGCATAAATGCAACTAAGGAAGGAAACATGAACATAAATTTTTGTCTCATAAAATGGGGTCAGCTGAATCCTTCCCAGAAAAACGAGAAATATGCAAAGTAAACCCGATGCCATGCACATATATTGAATGTATGCAGCTTACAGTGCTTCTGTGTTTTCCATAATAACACTGACTGAATCCAGAGGTTCAGTTCTCTATTGAATCTGACATTTAAAGTTTATGGTTTTCAGTCTATGGTGATTGAATGTGAATGTATGGAGATGAGAGACCTGGGTAGGAGCTGGTAAAAAAATAAGTAACTGACAGGGTGGAACTATAGCTCAGAAAGTCCTGGGCAAAATAAAGATCAAGACTTTAAGTGAAAACCAAGTGGACAGGACTAAAAGAAGGTCAGAAAGCAAGAGTAAGGGGTAAAAGAGGTTGCTCAGATTGGGAAGACGGGTCTGGGTTGTACTTAACAAGTGGTCTGGGGTGCCATCTTCCACTCACACTGTGGTTTCACAAGCAGTTTGTGGAAATACTACTGGGACATCTCAGTTGACCAGGCTTAATGATGAGCTAAGTTATTTAATGCTCAAAAAATGATAAACAACACAGTGTATTGAATTCAGTGGTGGTAGGAGATGACTTCTTGTTTTCTGAAGAGGTCTGTGTGATAAGCCCAGGGAAGTATTGCTGTCTCATGAATGCAACCTGTGTGTCATCTCTTTAAAAAGTCAAAACCAAACAAAACCAACCACCAACAAAAAAACCCAAAAACATAACAAAACCACCCAAAACCAAACGCAAGAGCAATCTTTGGCTCAGCTGTTTAGAGGGCTGGACTCAATACAAGGGGGTGTTTCCTGAACTCTCCAGAGCTCACCCCATCTCTGCAGTCTCCCGACCTCCGGTGTGCCCTTGTCTCACCTCCTCTAACTCCCTCATCAAGTTCAGCAAAGGGAAAAATCCTGCACGTGGGGAGGAATAATCCCATGTTGTTCCTGCAAGCTGGACAAGCCCTGGAGTCATCGTCTGACTTCAGAGCTGCCCTGGTTTTGGATGGAGTTTGGACTCATTGGAGTTAAAATCTTTACTCCATTTTTAGTGATTTTAAAGTCTGGTCATTTTAAAAATTGCTTGTTATATTTTATTTTTTTTTAATGTATTTGAGGATGTTTCAAGGAAGTTTTATGTTTTTATTTGCATAATCAGCATATTAGTAGCAGTGTGGTGATATATTTTAAGTTTCGTTGTCAGCTGTCCCTTCCCCTCTGTATCTGTTTCAAACAAATGCAGTTTTCCTAGAAGGAAAGTGACTGCTCTTAAGTGCTCATTCACATAATTTAGTGTATTCTTGGAGTATAATTATGACTAGAAACATCAACAGGATAAAATGTATTAATCTCAAGGGAGTTATTTTGCACTGGCTATCAATCTAGCCTTTCTGTCATGTGCTTTTCAGTTTAGATTACTCGCAGGCAAAGATGTTTTATCTCAATTCATTATGATTATAAATATCTTGGATAAACCAGTGTAACAAACGACCACTGAAAAATGACCGATGGCCCCATTCAGCAAGGGAGGGAGACTGTGAAGTTGTTTTGGTTTGTCTAGCGTTTATCAAGATGGGTCCCTTAACAGTGGATTGGTGGTTGGTGTTTAATGACTGTTTCACAGTGTAAATAGATAGCAGGCAGTTTGTTGTCCGGAGTGCAGTCATTTTCATAGGACAGATCTGCTTTTACTTACTGTCCCTGAAAAATGTAAAACTTATGCTGAAACTGTAGAGTGGGAGAAGAACTTCCCCCAAAACCTGATATATTCAAGAAAGGGAGGAGCAGCAGATTTTGCTTCTTTTCATGTTCCTTACGTTGACTGCCACATACTGCGCTGTCTCCTGCTCCCATCCTTTCCTGTCTGGTGCCGGTGGGACTGAGGGGCTATGTGTTGTGGGAGGTGTAGCCTCCAGGTCCTCAGTGCTGGCTCAGCCCTGCTTCATGGGGGTGAGATGGTCGTGAAACTGATCCCCATGGCTGAAAAATTGCTGGGGGCATTTCCAGCACTTGTCTTTTAGAAGGAGAAAAAGGCTTTTAAGATGCCTGCAACAAATCCCTTCAGCTCGATGTGTCTGCATGTGAGCTTGTTCCTCTTCCCTTTGCCTTTCTAAAGTTAATCAATGATTTCTGGGAAGACCTTGGCATTCCTATTAGGCTTTCCTTATGAACAGCGGTAGAAAATATGTTTTGCACAGATTGTTCGTTTCTGCTGGGCAGTTGCTTTCATAGCCTAAATGGTTTCTCGTTTATGGGTCCTGGGTCTTGGCTCCATTCCATTCATTTCCCAACTGTTTTGGTGTGTTTACACAGTGCTCTTCAGCAGCTGGCTTGGGGCGGGTATCCAGAGTACACCCACATACACACACACACACACACACAAAATCAGTTCATCAGACTTACGCCAAATCATATTTAGTGCTTGGCTTGTGATCTGACCTTGTTTAAATCAAGTTGGATTATGATTTTGAGGGGATTGGCTTTGTATTTCATTCCTGCCAGTATGTATCAGAGGACAGACATCTTGAATTAAAATCCTATTCAGCAGGTTTTTGAAACAGGAAGAATGCAGATTTGCATTAAAAAGGATGGCATCAACCTTCATGTGAGGTGGTGTGTGTGTATGAGCAAGGTGGCCCACATTGTAGTGCAGCTCACAGGAGAGTAGTTGGTCTAGAATGGACAAAATGGGATGAAAACACAGAACATTTGAAATACCAGAGTTCTTTTCACAGTTCATGTCATTACAATTACTAAATGTCATTGTAAAGCAAAGGTAGATCTTGCTGGTGTTGCCGAGATCACTCCTCCATGAAGAGATAGATGATGGTGATGAATCTGTAGTAAGTAAATTGTGGATGTAAGTGAAAGCCGTGTTTAAGGGCCCGCTTCAACACCTGTTGACATAACAGTGCACTAGAATGCCTGTTAAACTACTTCTGAAAGTTAATAGATGTCCCCTTAAAATTTTAGTAAACGTGTTGGCATCTGTCATTTGTATTACTTGCTGCTGTTGATTGTAAGGCTTGGTGTGTGACTACTTAAATTGTATTAATTTAGGTCATATAGAGCTTAAACTCTTCCTGTGCTGAGTGTCCTCCTGTAATTGTTGCTTTTCTTTTTAAAGTTTGGGGATACTGGGGGGTTTGAGGAGCTTTGTTTGTTTGTTTTTTAATTCATTTTGGGGTGAAAAAAACCCAAAATAAAATAACCTTGAATCGTTTAGCCAGGGCAGAGAACAATTATAGCAAAATCAGCCTGTGAGCATAAAATGACAAACTGCTTTCTAATAACCCGTGGTTCCCATGTCTGGTATTTGAAATGAGTGGTGTGTTGGTTTTTCTGTACTGGAGGGAGAGGTGTCGCACTGTAAGCGGAGTTCTCACTTCTTGGGTGGATCAGAAACGGATGCCACTACCTCTTGCAGTCTCCAAAATGCACTTTTGTAGACTATATGAAATAAAGTTATGGAAGGAGCCTGGGGATCTAGGTGATCATTTGGTGTGGGTATTTTTTCAGTTCTGGCCGCAGCTGTGTTTAGTACGTCAGGACTACCAAGCCTAAATGTAGGAGGTGCCGTATCTGCCTTGCCAAATGCATTCACTGCAGGGAGCAAACTGTGTCCATGGCGTGAGCAATGCCAGGTACCGGCATGCCTACTGGCCAGGGTTAGCTCCCTCCGTACTGGTGTGCCAATGCCTTTACGAGTTTGGATGTTCTCCTTTGTGGAGTGTCGTGGTTTAAGCCCAGCCGGCAACTTGGAACCATGCAGCCGCTCGCTCACCTCCCCCTCTCCCTTCCTCCCCCTGCTCCCGGAGGGATGGGGAGGAGAATCGAAGGAATGTAACTCCCACGGGTTGAGATAACAGCTCTCCAGTAACTAAGGTATAATACAAACCACTACTGCTACCAGTAATAATGATAAGAGGAATAACAAGGGGAGAGGACACAACCGCTCACCACCCGCCGACCGATACCCAGCCCGACCCGAGCAGCGATCTGGGCCTTCCGGGTAACTCCCCCCAGTTTCTATACTGGGCATGACGTGCTGTGGTATGGAATACCCCTTTGGCCAGTTTGGGTCAGGTGTCCTGTCTCTGCTTCCTCCTGGCTTCCCCTCCTCTCTGGCAGAGCATGAGACTGAGAAAGTCCTTGGTCAGAGTAAACATTACTGAGCAACAACTAAAAACATCGGTGTTATCAGCGTTGTTCCCAGACTGAAAGTCAAAACCACAGCACTGCACCAGCTACTAAGAAGGAGAAAAAATGACTGCTGTAGCTGAACCCAGGACATGGAGGACACCCAAACCTTTGTGGTGCTCCTGTTGCTCGTTATGGCTGTTGTAGTTAATTGGAAGCTATCAGTGTCGCGTTTCCATGACATGAAGGTATCGATTGCATGCTCTGGGCTCTGGTGTGAGGCTGTGCACAAGGGTTTGAGGGGGTAGGCTTGAAGGGCTCGGTTGGACCAGTCAAACTGGTAGTGTTTTGTCCACCCTGTTAATCGAAAAGCCTGGAAGGATCAGTCCCCCAGACCACAGGGTGGGTTTGGTGTTGGAGGAAGCTGGCTGGAGCAGTCCAGACAAGAGCTAGGGAGTGAGCCGAGTGTGTTAGTGGTTTAGCTTAGATCAGGAAATGCTTCCATGACTGGCCCGGCCTGATGAGCTTTGGTTCACCTCGTAGCATGGCCTTGGGCTGTGTGTGCTAGGTGGCTTTTGGAAGAGATCAAACCAGGAGGTGTGCTCCAAAAAGCTCACCTAATGTGCTCTGATTTCTCATGGGCTGTGGGTATCTTCAGCTAACCTGGGAAGATCCCTTCCAATTGAAACAATGCAGCTTGCTGAGGGAGGTGCAGACTCACAGTTCTGCTAGGTGAATGCTCAGGGCCCTCCCAGCTGAGATTGCATGGTGTCCCTCTTTGTTTAGTGGTTTCCAAACCAGTTTCTGTTTCAGAACAGCTTCTTCAGTTCCTCTTTCAGGTGATACCCTTGGTAAGGATGAGCTGTAAGTGACAGTACATTGTCCACAGGGAGGTAGATATCAAAGGCCTGGATCCATTCCTTTCAATGTAGACATTTTGCTGAAGGCTTCTCTCTTCCAGTAATTGGTGGACAGCAGTGAGCATCTCCAGGGGGCAGTTCTTCCCATGGGACTTCTATGTCCTCCCTGGAAGAACAGGTATCTCCTCTGCCTGTAAGCAATGCTGGTGCAGACATGGCTCCACTTTGCTGGACTCATTCTCTAGCCCTTGGGTTTTGAAAGCATCCCTGAGGATCCCTGCTCCTGCAGGCTGAGCTCCCTGCTGCAGCACATTCTCATGGGAATGAAAGAGCAGTCACTGAGCTCATTTCACCTTTTATTTCTACAGCACTTACAGAACAATTATACTAATTCTAATAATGACTAAATTTATACTACTCCAGAGAGGGAAGCACAAGGCATTGAATTTCAAAGCTGTTTGACAAGACCATTTTGATGTGTGTATTTTCAGAAGTATGACACAAGTTTCCAAAGTGCCTAATGGGGAGAAAAATGTTTAATGCTCTCAGGTTTTTGGTTTCCAAGAAGCTGAACACTATTCAGTTCGTTGGCCATGATCCATCAAAAAGAATAACAACAAATTTAAACCAGAAAATTATAGGACTTACTACTTCTGCTGTTTCATAGTGACTGTTTCTGGTTATTAGTTATCAGGTTGTAAGTCTTTGCGTGGGCAAAAAGGGATATTTCTCTTGTAGGAGGTATTAATTCTCAGTATCATGAAGCAGCACAGCTAACTGCATTTTGGAGTTAATCTTTACTTCTCAATGAGAAGGGAAAAACTGCATGCTTCTTGGTCTGCACGGTGATGCTGATTAAGATACATTGAACCAGAAATCGAAATACTGCATACGCTTTGTTTTCCTTTTCCCACATATCTGACTATAAACATTTAGTGCTAGAAATAAATGCATTGGATTTTATTATTTTTGACATGCAGTGGAGAGAATAATGTCAAACAATGGCAATTTGTCACTTTTCATATGAAGGCATGGAAGAACGTGTTAGAATTCAGTAGCTAGCAGTAGCTAGCATGTAACGAGACGGCAGTTATATTAATACTGATATTCACTGCTAACAGACCTGAATAATGATTCCACTGGATACAGTATTTCATATACCCAAGGACATGTGTCTAAAAGAGAAAATAAGCTTTAGTATTAATCTAAATCTTGACTCACTCTTACGCTTCCCACATGGCACTTCATGTGTACTCCTGGTGATTCATTAAGTCTTTCTTGTGCAGAGGTTCGGTGATGAAGAAAAGGGAAGTTTTCTGCTTTGAGGCTGTCACCTTCTTTTGAACTTCGCTGTTTATGTAAGTTTTTTTGTTGTTGTTTCAGTTTGGTTTGATAGCATTCTGCTAGAGATGTGATTGCTGCAGTCAGCCGTGATGGACATGTGGGCATAGCTCAAGTGAAAACAAAAGGTTTGGCTATCAAACATTATAGGTAAACATGTACTGACTTTCCACCTTTATTTCTAAGTAATATAGAAGTGTTTTAGTGTTTGTATTAGCAAAAGCAAAAACCAAACACAACAGAGAAGATGTCCAAGAAATAGTGAAATTCAAAACATTATTTTTTCCTGGTTTTAGAGGAGATGGTGCAACCCCAAAACCCAAACATTTGGAGTTAAGACTGAGTTTCATTTGAAACTATATGGCTTTGATTATGAAGAGAGGTGATAGTGAGAATCTCTCTTGCAAACTGAGAAGTAAGGAGTTTCTGTTGGTCTTAGGAAGATGAAAATTAACTTAGATGTGTAGGTCATCTTAAGCGCAGTGGAACTGAGATGCTGTTTGCTGAACTACTCTTTGGAGATTGACATAATGGATGAGATACAGGAGCTCAAGGCGGCATGACAGTGGAGTTTATTTTATCACAGAATGTAAAACAAGTGAATTGCCTTAATAATCTCTGCAGAAAGCAAGGATAATCTTTTTTTATATGCAGAAAGAGAGACAGAGAGTTCGTAATACCCTGGCTATTCATGTACAAGGAGCCAAACCTTTCTTCTGCATAATCTGGGTCCCTTTAACTACATACTGTCTTATTCAGGACTTTTGAAGCTTTTCAGGAATGGCAAGCAATGTGTATCTCTCTGTGAAAATACAGCTTTTGCACAGTAAAAAAATACTATCTGATGATAATTCATGGCTTGATAAAAGAGGCTTATACGAGGCTGGGTAATTATCCTAACTGCTATGTATTTAAATACATGGAAAGCATTTATGAACCAAGCTCACCTGCTATTTATTTCTATAATGGTAATGATAATAATTTTGAAAGTTTTAGAACCTTCATAATTTTGAAGTGGGTGTATGTTGGAAAGAAGTTCTAATACTAACACTAGGAGGTTTCAGGCTTTAATTCACTCAAACCAGTTCACCCACTTTGGTGGGTGTGGGTGGTTTTTTCTATCTTAGCTTATGGTATTTTTTCAGCATGGAAAATGGACAAAGGAACACTGGATAAGTAGGATAGTTAAATGTAGATGGTAATAACAACACCCAGCTTCTATTGTGTGCTTCTCAACCATGTATTTGGCTTTCAGTAAGGGTTTGATCATTGCTTTACTCTGAATATAAATGTGTCATTACTCTTTGATCTATAGCAACAGTTTGTTCTGATCAAGGCTACTTGCCACTTTTGCCCGAAGGAAGAGATTTACTGTTTGGCATAGCAGGTTTCCAGAAGACTGAATGATGCCCTTAGTTTCTGGTTTCTGTGAGCTATATGCAGTTTAAAAATTCTTTTGTATTCACCTTATGTCAATTGCTGCTTTTTTTAGAAGAGTCTGGGTAAGTAATTCATCATACATAAAGAACATAGGCATTTATTTGCCTAATACAAAACCAGGGTATTGGGGAAAAAATGGGATAATTTCATGAATGCAGCATTCCATGAGCTAGGCTTAGTTTCTGCTTTTGTTCATGAAAAGACTTAAAATATTTCCAGTGATTGCAGTAGTTATGGACAATACGTAGTCAGTCTACTAAATAGGCAGTGCTCCACTCTTAATTTCAGGATGCAGGCTGGGATCAGTTCTGCCAAATTTACTCTGGATACCGGATAGTGATTCTTATTTATCAGTTGATGTACAAAGTTAGATTTTTCTTTTTACCAGTTTCTTTTTCTGGCTGGGTTTCTAGTAAATCATAGAATCATAGAATAGTTAGGGTTGGAAAGGACCTTAAGATCATCTAGTTCCAACCCCCCTGCCATCAGCAGGGACACCACACACTAAACTATGTCGCCCAAGGCTCTGTCCAACCTGGCCTTGAACACCTCCAGGGTTGGAGCATTCACAGCTTCCTTGGGCAACCTATCCCAGTGCCTCACCACCCTCACTGTGAAGAGCTTCTTCCTTATATCTAAGCTAAAGTTCCCCTATTTAAGTTTAAAGCCATTCCCCCTTGTCCTACCACTAGAGTCCCTAATGAAGAGTCCCTCCCCAGCATCCTTGTAGGCCCCCTTCAGATATTGGAAGGCTGCTCTGAGGTCTCCATGCAGCCTTCTCTTTTCCAGGCTGAAGAGCCCCGACTTTCTCAGCCTGTCTTCATACAGGAGGTGCTCCAGTCCTCTTATCATCCTCGTGGCCCTCCTCTGGACTTACTCCAACAGCTCCATGTCCTTTTTATGTTGAGGACACCAGAACTGTACACAATACTCCAAGTGAGGTCTCACAAGAGCAGAGTGCTGTTCTGTTGTTTAGTCCTAAGTCTGTATCAGTTACAGGTACTGCAGTATGCAAGGAGGGCATCAAAGTATTAACTTTTTTGCTCATATTTGCTGGGGTCTGTCCACGTTGCAGCCTGGTGGGGTCAGAGACCGAGGAATGTTTTATAAGGACAAACAGAGCTGTTTTCATCAGAAAGTCTTCTAAACCACTGAAATTCTTCCACCACAGTCGCTCTGAACTCTCTCACATAGGGATCTGTAGAGTAAATAAATAAAAGATCACACCAAGCAAATGTGATTTAAAGTGTCTGTAACTGTTCCCCAAACAGTGCTAAAACCCTAAATAAGATATGAGCAAGGCAAGTGAGGGGAAAAGTTCACTTCAACCTCCAGACTTTCCGACACATTACATAGCTGTGTAGCACTAGACCCTAAGGACACAGAAGAGGATCCTGAAGAATCATGGAGTCTGAAGAAGCCCCCTGGTGAGGACAGCTTCCTCACGCCCTGCTTCTCCACGGCTTACCCCGCTTTGGGATGCATGTACGTTCATCTCAGGGAGAAGTCTCTCTTTTCTAATCGAAACTAAGTGAGCTACAGGTATTTGCCTACATGCCTGTCTAGAAGGTCAAGAAAAAATAGTATTTTTCCATGGGTGGCTGAGGTAACGTTGCATTTGCAAAGGAATCTAAGTGCTGGCTTGCATGGCTGTAGTAGTTTTGTAAAATTCTTGTTTGTTAAGTTAAAAATCTTGAACTCAAGTTACAAAGATTTAATTTTTAAAGGGAGAAAAGAGTTAGCATCTACTGCTTGTTGTGCTATAGTAGCATGGAAGTGTCTGCTTCCTTCACTTCTTTCTGAGATGGCAGCTGGAGAATGCTTATTACACTTAAACTGTGAACCTGTGTTCCTTGCTAATGAGGAGTGAAGCTGGGCATTTCCATCCTGCATCAGCTTGGACTGCTTTGAACCTTAAGGGGCATTCAAGGTAGCCAGCCAAGATTTCACCCTGCATGGTTACCTGTTACTAACCTCTTTGTAGGTTAATGATGAGCATGTAAAGTACTTAACTAGTATCTGCCTTGGATAACAGAAATTATCCAAGCCAGGCATAAACCTTTACACCTGACCCTAGGTCGGGTATATGGCAGGTGATAATGGTAAAAATGGGAAGGATTATTTGGTAACCTGTTTTAAAAGGCTTCTATTCTTGGAGTAGGGTTCTGCAGGGCTTGATAATTAGATACAGTCAGAACAGTGTTAACAGTGATCTCTTGAATTAGTAGCTCCTCCTAGTTGATCAGCAGTATGACTTTATTTTTTTTTTTCTTCCCAGTTTTAGTGTATTCAGGTTAATACTTAATTTTGTGTCTTAGAATAATAAACGTAATCCTTTAATCATCTAAGTATTCTTTTTGGTTGAAAATAAATTCAGAGCTCTGCTGATTTTCAGGCAAATGGCCACTCACAGAGAGTTGTCAGTACTGAAAAAAATCAACAAAACCAACCAACCCCCCAAGACAACAACAAAACCAACCAAACAAAAAGCCCAATAACAAAAACAAACAAAAAAGTCCCACCAGAATGTTTCAGAGACTGTTTTAAACGTAAGAATAAATGATGATAGACTTCCACAATTTTCATGCAAGAGTGGATGATTTGTTATTCCTGGCACCAAACCTGGTGATAGAATTTCCATGATTTTTTTCTGTGGTTCTTGAAATGCAGTATTTATCAGTGTCTTCAGACTATGTGAAGTGTAGCTCCACATACACAAGGCATACGCAGGAGCACAAAAGTTGCATGGAGGTTCTGTGTTGATTGTGCTGAGCCAGGGGACGGACAGCACCAACAATGACATAACTTCGGTGTTTTTCATCACAAAACATGAGCTGGGTACCTCCCATAGATTCTTTAAGCTGAAGTCCTTTGATGAGTGATTTTTAAGAAAAGGTATATTTTCCTGAAAGAAATCTCAAGAGTTCTTTTTTACTTTACATGTGAACTGTTGACTTGGCATGAGCTTTCAATGTGAGAAGTGTTCTTATGAATCATCCCCATTGATTGAGGGAATTGCTCCCTAGATTTGTGCTCAGCATTATTCAGTGTCTGATAAACACTACTCTTGAAACCACTGTGGCTGTGATTTTACTGGTTAGAATATTTTAGTAATGTTTATTCAATTTCAGCATCCAGAATGATGATGGAGGCAGTTTGTCATATTATTAATGTTAGTGGTCCAGATCTCTTCAGAAAGATGCAGTACATATAACACTGTATGCCTGTGCAGAAATTATTACTTAAAAATATGACCAGCTTAGCCCATCCAGTTCTTGTGGTGCAAAGTAAATCTAATAAAAGCTTTTTATTCTATGTGAGACATAGCTAGTGTAGACAGGAAATCGTTTTCATCATTTCACACAATGTAACTAAGCCATGTGCTGGGAATAAATATGTGATTTATACAGGCACAATTTCTTCTTGGGTCCTAATGAGAAATATTAAATATATTAATATGACTCAAGGCTTGACACACACTATAAAGGCTGTGTATGATGCCAAACAACCAATTATCTCAGTGCGTTATTTCTCAGAAGCCTTGACATGGGTAAGGTCAGTATACATTTTTAATGGGAGTGTGACACTAGGTTATAGAAAGATAATACAAATAACAATACTTTGTTAGATCTTCCTGCTGCGCCATGTATAATCAGGTGGAGTGACTTAAAGAACCCTAATGAGGATTTAAAGACCCAGCAGGGGCACGTTTAGCAGTCACACACAATTCTGTCAAGTGCTTTCACACAGGGCACCTCTAAGGCAAGGTGGAGTTCAACAGTGGGTAGGAATGTATAGTTTTATTGTGTAGCTTGGTGTAATACCTCTGTATTTTTCAGTGAGAATTACAATAACCTGAAATGTTCTAGTGTTTTGCCAGGCACTATTTGTTTGGCTGTGATTTGTACCATTCATGAAATCAGCCAGCAATGGTGGTACGCAGGGACCGACTGTATTGCTGCGTTTTCAGCGATCAAGTAATGTCTGAAGGAAACAAAGGAAGAGTGCTCCGAGACTGTCTTTTGAAGTCCATGCTAAGCTGTAGATGTCATATGCTGACCATCTCATTTAATTCTGGACTAAATCACAGTGAGTGAAATGCTACAGAATATACAGTGGCCCACCTAGCTTAAGGTCCCTTTTTGGCAGTGATCCGTACTTGGCAAAAGAATGTCAGTTCATTCTTGAGTATGAGTCTTGAAACTGGAATCCCGTGGTTTAGAGCTGGTTTAGCTTTCATGTTTTTGGCATGTATTGTACTTAAAGACATAGGAATATAAACGTGACTGTTTTCTGTCAGAGCAAAGGTCTGCCTACCTCATATGCTTCCTCTAACAACAGTCAACAACAAATGTATGTTTAGGGAAAGGTTGTAGCAAGGTTGTGTGTGAATGATGGTATTGCCCTGGTACATCTTCCATGTTTGCAAAAAAATCTAGGGCACAAATGCTTCCATAGCCAGAGGTTGTATTTGTATTTTTGTACTTGATAGCTCTTAATAAACAAATCTGTAGAAAAGTCCAATTGGTTTCAAGCCAATATCCAGCTCTTCAGACAAGTGGGCTTGTCAGGAGACCAGCTCCTCTAAATGGGGAAATCATGGCTTCCAGTGCAAACCCCTGGATTCCTGTGCAGAAAGGCAGCGTATAGCAGGAGGTGGAAGCATAGACAGGCTGCAAAGGATGAACACAGGAATACTATGCAGGCGTGCAGGCATGGTGTCAGGAAAGCCAAAGTTCAGCTGGGGTTTAGACTTGCAGGAAATATCAAAGACAACACAAGAGCTTCTGCCACTACATCAGCAGTAAAAGGTTGGACAAGGAATATGTAGGTTGGTGGCTGAATGGGGTGGTTGAGTGACTGACAGTGAACACCGGTAAAGATGAGGTACTCCATTGGCTTCTCTGCTTCCGCCTTCACCTGCATGGCCTTCTCTCACAGACCTCTGTGCTTACAGGCAAGGTTCAAGAAGCAGAACCATCAGTCATAAGTGAGGACCATGTCCCAGAGAGTACTTGAGAGGACTCAACCCACAGAAGCCCATGAGACCCACCTGGCTGCATCCACAGGTGCCGAGAGACCTGTTTGATGTTCTTGTGACACCCTTGTCTACAATGCTTGAAAGGTGCTGGCGATCAAGGGAGATCGCTGGTGACTAGAAGAAGGCAAATGGTTCTTTCATCTCCAGATAAATACAAAAGAGTGATATGGTGCAGTGCAGTCTAATCAGCCTCCCTTTGGTTCATGGAAAATCATGGAGTGAGTCCTTTGAGAAGAGATTTCTGGGCACCATAAAGGAGGAGAAGGTGACAGGGAATGGTTGTCATGGATTCACCTAGGATAAAGCATGCCTCACCCACCTGATTGCTATCTGCAGTTTAAAGTGAGTAGAGTAGTAGATGTGGGGAGAGAAGTGGACACCATTCACCTCAGCTTGTGCAGGGCTTTCAATAATGTCTCCATCAATGTTCTTGTTATCTGAACAGCCTGGATGGGTGCACAGTCAGATGGGCAAAGACTGGCAGGATGTGTGGGCTCCAGGAGGGTCTTGGTCAGTTCACAGCAATGCGTGGTGGGAGAGTGAGAGACAATGCATTGAAAACAAGAGAAGTTCAGGCTGGGTGTGAGGAAGACATTCCCCCCACCATGGGGATGATCTCCCAGTTGGGCAGGTTGCCCAGAGAGGTTGTGCCATCTCCGTCCGTTGAGGTGGTTAAGACCTGAGTGGACATAACCCTGAGCAACCTGGTCTGATCTCAAACAGGTCTGACCTTAGAGCAGGAGGTTGGACTGGAGACCTTCTGAGGTGCCTTCCCCCCTAAAAAAGCCCTGAGGCTACTGCACTCATTGTTCCCCAAATTTTTCATGTTTTCATGGTTTTTCATGCTGCAGAATGATGTGTTATAAACTAGTTACTCACTTATCTTTTCTTTCCCCTAGGCACACACTCAGGTATTTTGCTCATATAAATTCAATATATGTGCCCAGTATGATTTGCTGTATATAGCAGATTTGATCTGTGAATTTTAAAGATGCTGTACTGAAAGTTCAAAGCATCTGTTAATATGTGCTACTCATGTATCTCTTTTTCTGAGGGTTTTCTGTAATTTTTACGGCTATACCCATAGTTACTTAAAATACTCTTAAAATCTTGAAGTTACACAGTTATTTTAATTATTGGCAGTAATTTTGTTCATGTGCAGGGCACTTTTGTAAATGCATTTGAGGAATCACAGCTTCGCTGAGAATCTGTGGGAAATGCGTGTTGGTGACATTGGAAACTTGTTAATTAAAAAATCTTCACACTTAATTAGAATTGCCTTTAAAGTGGACCCCGGTTCCACAATAATTTATTGCTTGTGGGATCTAATAGGACAGGTTTGTACATAAGCATTTTGGTCATCCTATCTTGGGTAAGAAAGTGACTCATGTGAGCAGTTGGGTATCAGCTTCTATCTACAAGCTGATATGAGCAGTCTGAGAGCAGTATGTTATTGTAGCCAATTTTTTTCACGTATGTGGTGGATGGTTAGAAATTCTCATTCATGAAGTGCTTTGTAATTGTCGTGGCTGAACCCAGGACAGTAATTCATTCACCAAGTGAGCAAACGTCAGAGTTTTCCCTACTTTTTGAAATGTACCGAGTGCTGCTTGCCAACCTTAGTATTAATACTATCACAGGAGTTTGAATTGAAGCCTGTGGGGAGCAGGAAACCTCCAACTGATGGTAAATATGACAGAGATGGGGTTGTGACAGGATATTAAACATTTGCGTGGTGGGAGTTTCATCAGAGCATACACCCTTTCTTTTGAAATGTCAGAATAAGCAGTTTGTTTGTTCCGTGGTGAGAAGCACATAAAGCAGTTGCTTTTCCTCTGCGCGCACGTAAGGCACTGTGCAAAGGGTTTGGAGAAAGGTGATGGAGTAATGCTCAGCCTCAGGCAAAGAGTCTGGCCTTTTCATCTCATCATTCAGTTTTAATTACTCTATGTTACTTTAGCACGTGCGTGAATCAGATGATCTTTACGTGCACTTTCGCAAACACCAGCTCTCCGGCTGTGCTGCTGCTCTAGGGGAGCTGCTGGGGTGAAGGCTGTGGTTACAGCTCTTCCTAGCAGCTGGAATAGGTCCACTGAAACAACATTTCTGGTTTCATTGCTTATTGCCTGTCATATCTATGACTTCGCACGTGAGCTGGGGCAGGCGGTTTCTGAGGTCCTGTGAGAACTGGCTGTGCTCCTTGCAGGTGCATCCTATGGTATCTGGCGTTGGAGGGTGCAGCTGCACGAAAGCATCTCCTCCTCCTCCTCGTCCTCCTCCTCTCAGGGCTGTAGTGAATTTGCTCTGTCCTGTAGCTGGCAGTGCAACAGCCTGAGCTGGAAACACGCAACTGACTTCTGGGTACAAGGGGTTCTTTTATGGGTGCCATATACTGCTCTGTCTTTCTTTAATGGCAACCCACCACCCGCCCAAAAAAAAACAACCCACGAAAGCTTTTAAGAAGTGCTTGTGAACAAAGTAAATATGAAATAAAACACAGAATCATAGAATTTTTTAGGTTGAAACAGACCTTTAAGGTCAAATAAGGCTTAACAGAATTTTCCCAATTTTAGCGGTTATATTTTTAACCCAGAGGGGGAAAGCTGACTTTTCCTGGTTGCCTTTTAGTTCTGCCTGTATGTTGGAGCTCTCAGATAAGAGAGGAACACTTCTGCTGGCTAAGAGCAATCTCAGCTGCTTAACATTTCCGTGGCCCAGCTGGTAGAAGACAGCTAGGCATATTTAATGACAACCTTACTTTATGTTGCTCTTATTCCGAGGATATAGTTTGCAATGTCTATGATTTATAAGAAGTCACTTTTTGGTGCTGAGAATCAGAGTATCACTATATTTTGTCCTAAGGGAGGGGACATGGCACCTGGAGGAGCAGCAGATTTCTCCACCAGCTAAAGGATTGGGGATGATATGCTGGCCAGCCATGCTCCACCGGGGCATACAGTGTGCTTGGTAGTGTGTTTGCTTCCTTTGAAACCCGAGATGAAAAGGGCCAGCATAATTTATGGAAAAAGCAGTGTTGTCCAGGCCTGTGAAGCCTCCTGTGGGCTTCATAAGTTGTTTCACTGCTTCCTCTGGGGCTTTGTGATTGCAGAGCTGAAGGTCCTGTTGCTTTGAGGTGATGGTCCCTTTAGGCTGCAGGGAGTGGTGGAGCTGAGCAGATCCTGTGGCAGCTATGTTTGGTCATTTGGACTGCCGTACGACGTCTTGGACCACAGTTTTGAACTTAACCATGGCTACTGCTACATGATAAATGTTCCCTTTATTCACCAGCACACAGGGCCCGTGTTGTATCTGTCTTCATGGCAGCAGACTTTTGCACATTGACAGGTGGGGGGAAAGCGTGCCAAATAGGTCCCCATGCTTTCTCATTTTCCTACCAGGGCAGAATTCAGGATAAAGTTTTGATCACTGTATATTTGCTGATAAGCTCCTGGGCAATGCCTTTCATCACTCATTTGCTCAGCAAACACAAAATACTTACAATTTAGACAACAAATACAGGAAAATTTTGTCAGATGGCAGAATTATTCCCCTGACACTCTACTGATGTCGCATACTGCTTCCAGCACCAGAAGTTAATTAAAACATGTTGTGACCTGAGATTTCCTTTTTGATTATCTAATCTTTGATTTTAGTTTTTGGTAAAGGCAAAAGACAGGGGACCTCTTGAATGAAATCCTGACCTGAAACTGTTCTCACCAAGCTGTTCATGTAATTTTTTCTCAAATTTAATAACTAAGGCAATAAACCGCTTAATAGTAAAGGTAATATTTAAGAAGTGTATGTTTTAGTAAATTTGATCAATTTAATGTTTATATGCACTGAAAATTCTTTCATACTTCCCATTGCTTGGGTTTTTTTTGGAGGTGGTGGTGGTGATACTTGTTTTTAATTTTAAGCCTCGTATTCTTCCAGCTCTTCTCTGAACTTGAGAACAATTGACATAAGATAGCAGAAAACTACTCTGGAAATTGAGTAGTAGTTTTTTAAAATCACTCGACTTGTAACTGTGGTCAAGGAAAAGTGGCAATCTGGGCCAATTACTGGGGAGGGGTGTGGGTGAGAGTCATGAATTTCTACTTGATAGCAGTCTTCACTGTTTGTCTGTGCTTCAAAATCCAAAGGAAACATTTGAGTTTATTTTACCAGTATGTATCATGAAGTGTTATGAAATGTGTCCGTTGTTTAATTAACCCTAGTGTAAAGATAAAAGCAGTGCATGCTTTTTCCAAACTTACCCTTTCTTAAGCATATGTGTCTCCTAAGTGATGGCTCTTTTGCACCTCTCTCTTTCTATTGTTTTTTGGGGGGCTTGGGGTTTTTTTTCTTAAGCAGGACTTGTAAGATAAAGAACACCCACAAATACTTACCAAACCATTGGTATTCTCAAAAAAATTTATCAAATAGTCTGTGAATGTTATATTAGAAGGAAAACAGTGAAGCCATTAATGCTGGTAAAAGTTAAATGTATGGCTATTTTGTAATTACTGTTACTTTTCACATCTTGTGTCCGAATTACATATTACAGGAGTGATTTTTTTGTAGAGACAACTACAAGTGAGAAGAGAGCAGAGCTGATGTAAAGAGATTTTAAGCAGTCTTAAGCTGACTGGGTTGCCTGCTGAGTCTGAGAAATAGCAGATTGGCTTCTAGTTGCCATCGCGCTTGATGCTTCTCTGTCACCTGGAAGCTGACCACTTCTCTCTGGTTCTGTTTATTTGCTAAAACTAATTTAAACCCAAACAGACCAAAAAGACTTCAGAAGCAAAACATGACATCTTTTTGTCTTCACTGAATGTTGTCTGGACTTGAACTTTTTCCCTGGAGACAGATTTATAAAAATACAGAGCAAATTGAAACATAGCTGCATCTTTAGGGATTTGGCTACTTAACAACTTCCTGAAATCTGCTGTCTGCAAAATTAGTACTTTTTTTCCTAAGGCATCTAGGCACTGGAATAGGAATTCAAGAAGCTTGTGTTGCATTTGGATGTCTTTGTACTGGTAGCAGGAAGATTCAGCTGGACATGGTCTGTTACATCAGATGAGGATCTCAGCAGGACAACATGAGTTGAAGGCCAATCATTGCACATGATTTTCGGGCACTGACAGCATCGAGTCACTGCTTTACCTGGCATGCAGTGGTTATAATAAGAGACCACACTCAAAGGCCTTCCTGGAGAGCTTAAAGCTGTGATGCCTCTGTGATCACTGGATGCCAAGCAGATGCATGTGTGTGATAGACATATACCTACACCTAGACTGCCCTCCTCCCACAGCCTCCTATGACATGAGGTGATGTATGGAATTTCATGCACTGCATTTAGGTCCACCCTAAGCTCTGTTCAGGGCTAACAAGCAGACCAGTGAGAGGTGTGTAGATAAGTAAGAAATAATGTTGTTGGCTTTAGTTAATTATTCTTCACCATCACTCTGAGCTGCTGACCTAACATATTTCCAGAAGTGCACTGCTGTGGTGGTTTAAACGTTTGGGTTTTTTTAGATAAGATATAAACTGCAGCTTATATGTTCATTTTGTTCACCCAGGCTTCTGCAAACTCTGCGTTCTCTTCTCACTAAAGAAATTTTGTTTTGAATTGGAATGAACTCAAATCAGTCTCACGCTTCACGTTTCACATGGAAATCTCATGCAGTTTCACATGGAAACAATATGATGTTTAAAGCTTCACTCTACTTTTTTCTTAAGAAATTGTTTTGGTTTTCCTTGAAGCATCAGTAAATCATGAAAATATTGTAAAAATGGTAATTTTCTTTTCTGGTGAATTTGATTGGAAATTCAGGTTCAGAGTAAAATGCAGGACTACCAGAATCTCTGCTTTCATTATGAACATTTCACACAGCTATAGACATAATTACATATGATGAAGATCTTATGGCAAGACATGGGCTGTTAACCCTGATTCCCTGGCAGAGCTCCCAGTTGAGTGATTATCTTCTAGCTACATAAATTTACTTTTATTTTCTATTAGATAGTTGTTTCCTTCAGTTTTGGAATGAACTGCTCCTATACATAGTGTGGAAATGTGAACTGCTGTGCTTCACCCTAGAGATAACTACAATTAAGTGACTTACAAATCTCATTGTATGGTACATAGAGGTCTTCAGGAGGCTGACATAGTAGACAACGGAGTGATGCTTTCCTGTGAGAATTTGGAAAGAAGACATTCTGCTTGGCTTCTTTTCCCTATGGAGATAGTTTTGCTTGGGAAGGGATGGTAGTCTTTCCTTCTTCTATTATCCCTTGAAACAAAGAGAAAAAACAATTTCAGACTTTGGAAATCATACCTAGTTGTATCCTTAAAAGGATCTGTCTTACCTTCAAAAGCTTTGCCTTCAGTAGATCACTTCAGATTTTTTTGACCTGAGGTGTTATGCTGTCTGTTGTTTTGACTGATGGATAACTTCAGTATAGTAATGTAAGTAATGAGAATAACACAAATTTAGGTATTCGTGTTCAGAAAAATCAACAAGGTAATCTTATTGCTAGAGCATATTAGTAGGCTACTTAGTGTGTCATGTTAGAAGTTAAGTTTGTACAGAAAAGTAAAGAAAGAGTTGGAGTGAACTGGGGCCTGGGAAGAAGGGAAGGGGTGTGGGAAGGTGTTACAGTTTTTGTCTTCGTGTCTCACCATCCAACTCTATTTTAATTGGCAGTAAATTAAGTTAATTTTCCCCAAATCAAGTCTGTTTTGTCTGTGATGGTACCTCGTGATTTCCCTGTCTTTATCTCAACCCATGAGCTTTTTTCATCTGAAGTGTGAGAGTGGCTGGGTGGGCATCAGGCAGCCAGCTAAGGTCAGCCCACCAGAGTTATGAAGCTTTGAACTGACGGCAGGACAGTTTCAGTGTCTCATGGAAAAGTTCACAGCCATCGGTGGCTTTGTCTTGCCAGTGTACAGCTCTTCAGCATGACTAAATAAGCCTGTTACATTCATTAGTGACAGCAGGAACTAGCATCATCCACCTTGCTTCTGTATATCTCTTGTGTTCATGAGATGAAACAAGAGACAACTGTCTTACATACGAATGTAAATGTTTGCTGATCCAAAGTTTGAGATATGGGTTCTGGGTGCTCTGAAGCCCGAGTTCACTGCTTTCTACATGGGGTCGTGCCCATCACAGTCTGGCCAGGTCTGGAGGAGCATAGTTCCATTTCTGATGGTTTAGTACTGAGCAGTTAGACATTAAAATCTTGGAGAGTGGGAGAGACAACTGCAGTGTGGGATGGCGATGTACAGTTTCTGTCATCTTGTGCTTAGAAGAAATTACGGACGGGATTTAAGGGGTGTCTTTGGCAGTGTCTTGGGCCAGGAGGTTGGTTGTGACACCGGCTTATCTGTTATTAAAACTTTGCAGCATGATTCTCAAACATATAGAATGGTTTGGGTTGGAAGGGACCTTAGAGATCATCATTTCATAATGGTATAATTTATAATTAAATAAGTACTATGGGATGCTGGGGGGGGAGGGAAAGAACGACTAGGGAGTTGTACTAGTATTAGATAATAAGCTTTAGTTTTATTTTCTCTTCTTCTTGAAGATAACTTGATTAAAACTTGCAGAAGAAAGACATGACATTAGGAAAATGCCAGTTGTACTGGCAGGGATGCTGTACGGGAAATATAGGCCTTTTAGGAGGAGGGAGAGGCTTGTTATTAGACTGATTGCCATAACTTCTCAGAAGAGCTTGTAAGCCTGAGAGCTTATCAGTCTTCTGTAACAACTGCTCTAATAGCAGTTGCCCATCCAGACCTGGGTATGATTTGTGTTTTTAATTAATCTTTCAAGGGAATAAATGCCCAGAAGTGATTGGTGAAAGACTCTAAAGGATGGCACCAAGAATGATCTCTTTTAAGATGAGCTAGTTTATTGATCCAAGAGAACAGATGTTTTGGTAAGGTCATGCAGTGTTTGGCTTTATTACCTGCCCAGTTTAGGACATATATCAGATATGTGTTTTACCTAGGTGGGTGACTGGAGTCCAGTAGGTGGATAGGAGTGAGAGGTAGGAGAATAGGGAAGAAAGACCTGTCAGGTCGCCTTCACCTGGGCAATTTTGGGAGCTGGAAGTTAGCTGCCTCAGTCAGTGAAGACGGTTGAGTGAGCCAGGAGGGGATTGTGGCCTGAAAAACACGTTGGTGCAATACATCATATTGCCAGTCTCTGCTGGTGGGTCTTCTGAGTGTCATCAGTTAATGTGGGATGCTGGAGCATCCTGGCCTCACTCAGGTGTGGATGCTCCATCTGCGTGGCTGATTAGAGAGGCTCCCAGAGGAGCTCAATTCACTCCGCCAGCCCCATAGGGATGCTTTAGGTGACTGCCCATTGTATGCACACCTCAGAGACTGCATCCTATTTGCTGAATGGCTTTGGACATACTGTAGCACAAATGCTGGATATGGCAGGAGAGCACAGTTTGGAAATATTAGCTCTCTGGGCAAATACTGGGCTAAACATGTAGTCCATGTATATAGCACACAGACTGGATATGTCTACTCAGCTATTACCAGGCAGTGGCCCCCCAGGATGTGTCACACAATGTTCTTCCAGTTACCGATGCAGAAGGGATCAAATAGTTTGGAAACAATCTACTTCTGTGATTATTGCTACTCTGAATTATAAATAACCCAAAAGCCAGAGCTATTCACTGCATTCAGTCTTCAGATGAGCACTCAGAACAGAGTGCTGCTTTTAAGAAATATGGTTTTAGAGAACAAAAGGGGAAGCAAGCACTGTGAAAATTTAGTTAAATGTAAATGTGTTAAATGGTACATGAACTAGTCAGGTTTTCATGATTTATCAGTTTTAAACTTCAAAGGCTCTGGTTAGCTTGCATTTTTAAAACTAATGAGTTTATCACAGCCAGTGGGGAAAAATGGTTCAAGTATATCAGCTGTAAATTGGTACAAAGCACTAAAAGGGACATTAGCCTCTAATCAGATTCTAACAGTTCATTAAACCTGCCTTTCCTCCGTGGTGCTTTGTCTTCCCCCCTCCTTCTGCTTGCGCCTCCTGCACAAGCCAGGCTGGTCCCTTCATTCAGGCGGGTAAGACCTCCTCAGGGACACGAACCGATATCAGCTCATCCTTCTTTGTCTAGGAGCTAAACAGCCTAAGGGATGCTTGATGATGGTATGTTCCTGATCTTGCTGTAAAACTCAACTGTGCTGTGTATAAATCAACAAAGGGAGAGGGACCTCTCTGCTTGCAGAATAGACACTGGGGAACCAGGAATGACGGGCTGGCTTCTGCTCTTGCTCCACCCCAAACCACATCCAAAGTGCTGGAGCTCAGTGACAGCCAAGGAGGGCCACTTCTGATAAATAAACAGTGCACCGCACTTGCTGGGAAGAGGGATATAAACCATGGAACAATTCCAGCCGGCTTTTCTGTGGCATTGGAGCCCTTCCCGTTCTTTCCCCACCCTCATGCCTCGAACACTGAATGAAGGCCAAGGTGCAAAAAATAAGTTGCAAAGAGGACATAGGAAGAGCTTGTTGCTTTTTCCCCCACTTTTTTCTTATCTTTCTTTCTGTTGTGTCAAGCTTAAATCACAGTAGATACACAGGGGTAGCATAGCATGGACCAGGATATTTAAAAAACTTGCCTTGTCTTCATTCACGCATGTTTGAAAGTGGAGGCTTTCTGCTAAAAATTACTTGTTTGATCTGAAAGTTTATAATTTAAGCATTTAGAGCTTTTAATGAACTATTTAAATCAACTTTTTAAGGAAAAAATAGAGATTACATTTGCATTTGCTGTTGCATTTGCTTATCTGCATTGCCATCAAGTTCCTACCTGCCCTGTGGTATCAAACTGTGACTCAGTGTGCTGTAACACATGGGTTCAAAGTGAGGGCGATGGGGATTTTAACCAGGTCATTTGCTCTGTGGAGCATGGGCATATCAGTTTTCGTGCCTTGGCATGCTATTTAAGTTACAGTAAAGCAAAGGAGTATACGAAAATAAGCAGTTGCTGCAGTACTTGAAACCCCGAAAATGGAGATCATGGGAGAAGGTGCATTCATTGGGGGGGGGGGGGGGGGGGGGAGTTTCATGTAATTGAAGTTTTTAAAACATATTTTGGAAGCTCCATTAGGACAGACCATTTTTCTTAAAATTCCCCTGAAGCAACCATGAGAAGAAACAGGGCTATGAACATATTCTTTATGAATAACAGCACCATGCAGCACTGAACAGGTCCGCTGCCTATGGAACACAGGGAAAATGTGTTCCCATTACAGTGCGGTTATTGAGGACTACAAGGTAATAGTTAGAGTGGAGATGAGTTTCCAGCCCTGAGTGCTGCCTTCCAGACAGCACTGCAGATAAATGCTGTGAGTGAGTCACATACGATATGTGCTGTAGTTTTTCTGTTTGAAAAATAGCTGCAGTGTCTTTGGATTTCTGTACCGCTGACCAAGGTGTCTGGATTTGTAAGGTCAGACTCTAGCTTAAGGGATTGTCTCCCTGTTGTCCAAACTAAATGGCAGATGAAGGGGTTAGCTTTCAGAGACCAGCCTTGAGCCTTGACTGGAATAGTATATTGACTGAGGTTGAGGTAGTGTTTGAACTGAAGGCATAGAAGGTTGTTTTGCGTGTCTCCATAAACTACTCCAGCAATAGCGGGATGAGATGTTCGTCATGGGGATATTGATTCAGAGAAGTACAGTTCTGCTTGTCTCTTCAGATTGAAACTTTTACCCTATACTTCCCATTACTACAAGGACAATGCATGTTTTTAACACGCTTTTTTATTTCTTTTGTGTCAGAGGTGTTTGGAGATTTTCACTGACAAATGGTGATAACTTCACAAGACAGTGATAGAGGTCTGAAGAGTTGTAGATGCCTGTTAATTCATGGTGTGCGTGTGTGCAAAAGCCTTCACTATAACTTCTCTGAATTCAAGCGTATGCTTTCTCTAGGTATTACAGAAGTACAAATATTTTGACTGAAAACAAATATACCCAAGTACACTGCCAAAAATCTGAAGCTATTTCACAACACTCCTTTCCTTTCCAGTTCTAAAGTGAGGAATTTGTATACATGCACCTGCATGATTAATTTCAAATTAAAAATATAGTAATTGGAGATTATTTTTCCCTTGTTGCTTAAAAAGATTTCATTCTCTTTTAAGGATAACTGAAACTATGATTTGCTATTTTAAGAGAAGTAGTCACTTGACTGTTACTCCTTGAAATAAATATTACATCGGTAACTTCATTTCCGTTAAAAGAAACTTATTTCTGCAATATCATAGAACTAAACCAGTGAATTAAACCAAGTGTTTTCATCACTTTTTTGATTAACCTTGTCCTTTTTTGCCTTAGGACATCAGCGCCTTTGAGAACAGAATGTTAATGCTTGATGGGATGCCGGCAGTCAGAGTCAAAACAGAGCTGCTGGAATCTGAGCAAGGGGTAAGCAGAGGTTTCCGTGCAGCGTCACTGTAGCACGCTGGTGGCTCTTCCTGAGTTTCTCTGTGCTTAGATGTCCGTCCTGTTGTACTGTCTGGTTTTTTTTTTTCCTATGTTTCTCTTCATTTCTACTCTTTTGGAGCACATTTTCTTGGGAGATGTACTGGTGAGCATCTAGTCTCATCTGCTGGGAGCACAAACCAAAACTCTGTATAAGACTTACTGAAGTTATCTGAGATAGCCAAGATGCTGCTGGTGTAATTTCCTGATTATTAAAAAAGGGGCAGTTTGAAAAATCAGGAAGGAATAATGGATTATGAAGAAGCAAAATTCATACGTCTGAGAAGCCCATACATGTCTTTGCTATTCTTCTTCCTTGGGATATTTACTGTGGTTGCTTCATCCTTTATATACTTGTCCTGCTTCATTTTCTGTTTGTGTAAACCTTCCCTCTTTCTGGTGGAATACGCTGGTTTGTCGTTATAATAAGAGGGCTATAAGTTTCAGATGGTTAAAGCTGGTATCATATTGACTGCTGAATACAGGACAGAGATCATGAATAGGGTTTTGAATTTTTTTCAGAACAAGTGTTCGTCATTGGAGTGGTAGATATGTTTTGAGACACGTTAAGGGTATTTTCTTACATATGTGGTAGTAATTGTGCATTAATATGAGGGCATCTGTATTTAATGGATTTTATGTTATCATGAATCTTTGTTTCTTTGTGTGCATCTTATGTTATCACAAAGAATCCAAGCCACTTTACTACTCTGAAGACGGACGTCTTCAACAAACAGAGAGCATAATAGAGGCAGCAGTGCTATTGCCATGTAGGGAATGGGCTTTTGCCTCCTTCTCTTGGCTTTTTTTTTCCTTCCTGCTATTTTCTCAATTATTTAATTGAGAATTTAAATGGTATGGAAGAGAGGGAATTAGCTTTCAGGATGACTTAATTTGAAAGAGTTCCAAGGAGATACCAGTTATTCAGGATGGGTTTGAGGCTTTAAGTTTGAGAGAGGAAGAAGAAGCATTTAATGATTCTTGCTCATCTATCTTTATGCCTTCTTGGGAGCAAGTACCCTCAGAAAATGCTCCAATACAGCATAATTTAAGGCAACATAAAGTATGGATTATTGTATGAGCCGTGATGATGAAAAGACAGATGCATTAAAGGTAATTTTTAGTACCTTATAGATGCTTTGCATTATATCTTCTGTATATAACATAAACCTTTCTCTGTATTGTTCAGAAGACAAAGTTTTATTGGTATTTGCTTTTGTGTCGCTTAAAATAAAGTCCATGCATATTACTGGGTCCTTTATGAAGATTACTTCCTTTAGCAAAGTGTGATTTGATTCTGGAAGACCTATTTGGTGTCTGAGGAACTGGAAGGAAATGAACAATTTATATAGTTTTTAATTTCCTTAGGGTTTTTTTAATAAAATTTTATGGACTTTTCTGTAAGCTGAAAATGATATCATCATTTTCTTTTCCAGTGACTGAGCCGTTGGACAACGAGTTTGCTTAGATTTGGGATTTTATATGCTTTGGTACTAATTAAGTAGTGTCTGGTCAAGAGTCTCTGGCACCTTTATGACTCTTCATTAGGGAACAATCAATAAATACAAAATGAATTCTCCAGTTCACTAACAGAGGAGCTAGCCATTAGCGTGGCAATTTTCCATTGAACAGCTTAAAACTCTAAAGAAAAAGGTGGTTGAAACAGATGTTTAGCATGTGCTTCAGAGACTGTTTTGAATATGTAGGTATTGGTAGACATAACAGGGACAAATGTTTGAAGGATGTGATTACCGAAAGCAGCATGTGGAGCTGTTAGGGAAGATGAGTATCATAACTGGGAATCATGGAATGGTAACTAAAGTGCGATCCAAGTAGTATGAATTTGAAATTGCGATGTCTGTGCTGTTCTAGTGCCCGAAGTCCCTTGTGTTGCACCTCCATCACAGCGTATGGGTATACAGGGAGACGTGATGTCTGATTTGAAAATTTGTAAACTAAGATGGCATTTTGAATCTTCTGAAAGTAGTGGCCAAAGCTGCTTATGGCACTAAGGCACCTAACTTAGGTGCACCGAACACTAGACAAGACTAGTCAAACTTGTTCGAAACCTGTAGGAAGACAGCTGGGTTTTTTGCTGTTCATGCTTGGTATCTGCTATTGGCTCTAGGTTTGCTGCTAGGGCAGAAGTGAGACATGGCTTAAGGGTCGTGAAAAGAAAGTTTAATGTGTGGTTATGGGATCCTGAAGGCTATATGAGTTGTGGAGGAGTGAAACCAACAGAGCCTGGAGCACCAGTGGCCTTCAACCAGGGTGGCAAGAGCTGAGTGATGAGACTGAGTGATGAGAGCACTGAGTGATGAGAGCACATAATTTCCATGTTCGGTGTGTCAGCTTCTCCAACTGCAAACCAGTTCAGTCTTTAGCTGAGGCCAAGAGGAAGCTGGAGCTGACATCTGTGTTTCAGCAGTGGCTCATGCACCAGTTCCTTTGAGCCTGTGACTAGAGGAGAGGTGGGCAGGACTCAGGAGCTACAGCCTGCATTGATGTAGTGTAGACAAACCCTTACCAACCCAGGTTCAAAAGACTCTGTGTTTAAACTAAGCGATTGTGGGAGGATGGGATTTAGGCAAGCCCATAAGGGAGATGTGCCTTATGAGATAGAGGTTACTAGGCAGATTTGGAACAAAGAAATATTTACAAGAGAAACGATTTTCACTTTGCTTTGGAAAAAGTTAAACCAGTTCTGCTTCGTTTTATCGTCGCCAATTTAGAATAGTTTAATGATTTTCAGAAGGCCATCAGCATTAGCAAGAACAGATGCTTGTTTTTCCAGTGAACTACTGTCCTTAATTTTGCACAGGAGATTTAATGCAGACTATTGTTTGAGGCTTCAAGAAGATGCAGTGCTGCTTTAATGACTTTATCACAAATGAATAAAAGACACTACGTAAAAGATACCGCATTGCCCTTTAACAAGGCTTCGTTATTATCTCCCCTACTGTGAAACAGGAGCTAGCATTGCTAATAAATTGGTGGAATTACTTTAGAAATGTGAATTTGCTGATCATTTAATATCCTCGAGTGACCTACAGCTTTAGATCTTTCGGTCTGCAGTAGAATCTTTGTGTGCCAGTAACCAGCTTCAGAGGATGTGAAGAAGGTGGTCGCTCCCCATGCAGGTGAAGGTGGCTAGGAAAAAAATATGCATTCTTTGGCTTGCCAAAAACTATTTTGAAAAGTAATATTCCTCTGTAAAAATGTAGGGAGGCTGTTTTAAATTAAATAGTAATACAGACTGGGCAGTGCATTTGTTGGCTGGTGCTACTATCAAAAAGTTAGATTGGATAGAGCTGACTGGCTTTACTGTGAAGTCTATGAAAGTCTTACTGGTCATTGCAGGATGTGGCCCAGTTCTAAAAATTGGTACATGTTTGAGAATTTACACTTTCTTTGTTGAGAAGTTACACTTTCTTAAGTATTTTCAGAGTCAGACCATAAGCTTTTGTTAAAAGGAGATATGAATGTGGGGCTTATGTCACACAATTAATCTTTAACTACAGAGAATAATGAATCTCTAATTTTCATCAGCCTTTTTGTTTCCAGATCTGCAATCTCATCCATTCCTCTGCCTGCATTATTTCAAATCATTATTTGAAGATTATATATTTTACTCTGAATTCACCTCCTAATTCTGCTTGATCCATCTCCATTCCCATGCCTTATCAGGGCTGAATTATGAAAGGAATGACTAAAATGACAAAACCATTTAACAAGCCAATAGTGTTCTCTCTGTCTTGTCTCCAGCCGAATTGTCTTGTTGTCACGTCTGAAGAATGCGATCCATGTTTATGTTATTACATACATAAACATGGTCTACCTCAGCCTGAGTAATAGTGACAGAAATTTGTTTTAGTGGAGAATAGTCTCAGTATCATAGCTTGCTTCTTGACTATACAATTGTTTTGTGTTGATTCATGCAGCTTATGTACACTGTATAATTAGAAGAAAAAGGACTTGTAGTATTTGCTGTTGTAATTTATGAATCTCTCAAATAATTGGTTTTGGTTTTTTTTTCAAATTACTCGGTGTTTAGCACCATGGATTTGCAGAAACAGCTGGCACATAGCCTGCATCTATCAATCTCTTCTGATCAGAAACTGGCCTTTGTTTCTGTTGGTTTTCTTCATCTGGCAAGTGATACCTGAAGAGTGTTACTGAGGTGTTAGAAATACAGCTGATACAATTCATTAGTTGCTTTACAGTGCCATAAATATATGATATTCTTCAGAAGGAGATCAAGGTCTGATCCCAAAAACTAGTGAGGACATAGAGATGTGGTGGATGCACCATCCCTGGACACATTCAAGACCAGGCTGGATGTGGTTCTGGGCAACCTGGTCTAGTTGAAGATGTCCCTGCTCCTTGCAGGCGTGTTGGATTAGATGACCTTTGAAGTCCCTTCCAACCCAAACTGTTCTGTGATTCTATGATTCTGTAACCTACAGGGCATGATGCAAAGCCATGTGGGATGTACCTAAGGAGATACAGCTATATTCCCCAAGTACTGCTGGAGGGTATGTTTGCAACCCAGAAGGGTGCAAGACACGGCTCAAGGGCGCTCCTCAGCTACAACAGTTGGATTGATTGAAGCCAGGTGAAGCACCACAAGCTAATAAATAACTCTGGGTGCTTTGTCATGTGAAGTGGAAGCTCTCATGAAGGAATAAAATAGCTAACTCCAACAACTTTCATCACAACCTAGCATTCCTGATCCATTGCCAGTGACTGAATGACATCAGGCACCCCACTTGGAGTATTGTGTACAGTTCTGGTGTCCTTAACATAAAAAGGACATGGAGCTGTTGGAGCAAGTCCAGAGGAAGGCCATGAGGATGATGAGGGGGCTGGAGCACCTCCTGTATGAAGACAGGCTGAGAAAGTTGGAGCTGCTCAGCCTGGAGAAGAGAAGGCTGCGTGGAGACATCAGAGCAGCCTTCCAGTATCTGAAGGGGACATAAGGATGTTGGGGAGGGACTCTTCATTAGGGACTGTAGTGGTAGGACAAGGGGTAATGGCTTCAAACTTAGGAAGTTTAGGTTAGATATAAGGAAGAAGTTCTTTCCAGTGATAGTGTTGAGGCACTGGAATGGGTTGCCCAGGGTGTAAATGCTCCAACCGTGGCAGTGTTCAAGGCCAGGTTGGACAGAGCCTTGGGCGACATGGTTTAGTGCAAGGTGTCCCTGCCCATGGCAGGGGGGTTGGAACTAGATGATCTTAAGGTCCTTTCCAACCCAAACCATTCTATGATTCTATCTATGATTGTGTGATTCTGTGATCACTGATCCAAGAAAACTGATCACTCATCCAAGAAAACCCAACCCAAAAGGAGAGAGGGAATGGCAGTATACATCCTGCAGTCACAGGGTTAGGAAATTATGAGTATCCTCTATCGTATGGAGAGAAAAGGGTGGGAAGAAGATCATGGGTGCTGATCTTGACAAAGACCTGTAGTTAGAGCTGTTTATCTGTATCTGAAACTACATCTGAGACTGCTTCTGGGACCTAGACTACCTACTATGGGCATGTCTCTGCACTGCTGCCTTGCTGATTAATGAGTATTTACAGTGTTGCTCATGTTCCTTTCTCCTTTTGAAGTCAGCCCGTGTACAAAATAGAGAGCTAGGGGGGGTTTGCACCATGGTGCAGGTGTGGTTTATTTCCCTGGGATTTTTTCCCCCAGGGATCAGACACGAAAGTGCAATAGAAAGGTAATAGATTTAAGACTAATAGGAAATGATAGCTTATTGAGCTCAGTCAGCACAGTCACTTGGCAGGCAGTCTTTTTGCCAAGTTAACTTAAGTTTACAGATAGAAAATGCAGGTGGGGTTGTAAGATGTATGATGCTGTCTGAAATTCTCACTGAGAGAAGGATCCCAGATCCTCTGAGACTTAATTTACTGACCACTGTCTGCCGTTCCTTTCTTTTCCTAGGCAGTTAAGTTGGCTGCTACAGAGCACTGCTGGGAGTGTACTTATTCTGTCAGGTATGGTTTGTTATATGTATGGTAGGAACATGGAGATTTTCATTTGTGGGTGCAGATTTCATTGCACTAGGCACTATGCAAATAATGGGCAGTCCCTGCGTATCTTGGTTTAATTAATTGAAAGGTGTGTTTAGACACTGTTTTAATGAGCATCTTCAGATAATAATCATTGTGCCTATTAGGAATGCAGTAGCAAGTCTCAAAGGAATGAAGCAGAGCAAGATCTCTGCTCCAAACAGCTCGTGTTTAGTTAACAGTGCCATGCCAGCAAGAGGTCTCCAATACCTATAATGATAAAAGGGCAGCAAGATGATTTCACTTACTAAAAGATTAAATTTAATGAGGATGTATTTGGTGGAGAGGAAGAATGATATTTTATCTGCAAGACTGAGAAAAGTTTCAAAGAGAATGTGATACTACACAGGAATCAGCACAACTTAATATTTTACAGTGCTGTAGAAAATTCGTAGTAACACAATATGTTAAATACATGAATTACTAAGTTTTATGTTCTTATATGGACTGCAAAAATAATGTTGGCTCTGGAAGAAGGAAAGTCAACCCTCTGATTTCATAGCGAAGTAACATCGTGAGATTATGGTTTGGTTGCCTTCTATCCCCCAGTCAATTATTATTTGAGCTCACCTTGAAGCCAGTCTGCTTTTTTGATGATGTATGACCTCTCAGCTTGCTCTGCTACCAGAGCTTATGATGGGAATCTCATGGAAGGTTTATTCAGCTGAGAAACTCTAGCCATAAAGAAAAACAAGCGTGGTACATACAAGCTGTATATCTGTTGATTACTGTGGATTTCTAAATCCACCTTTTCAGTTGAAAATTGCTTGTGTTATACAAATGTGAAAGGTCAACATTTCTTTCACTGCTATTAAAAAATAGTTGGAAATGTAAAAAAATTGCAGAAGAAAAATTTTCAAACATCCAAGTATATATACATATATCTTTGTCCCTGATGACCCCAGTTTCAATGACTGTTCTGTGTGCTCCATGTGCTGTTTCTTTTGGGAATCCAATATCCACAGCTTAACTGTTACTCTGATGTAGTTTGCAATCCTAATTGGGGAACCAGTGAGGTATGGGTTTTAGCTCGCTGCATCCTGCCAGAAAGGTATTAATGCTATAATCATGGGAGCGTAGAGCATGCCATGTATCAGCTGGTATACAGCACTGTAGTCTAATACCCTGTTGCATGTCTGCATTGAAACTCAACACAGGTTTCTGTTGTTTCATGCTAAAATGCAATTCTAAGATACATTAATGTGAGATTTAGGCTTCATGCAAAACAGTTATTGGCCTCTAAAAAGCAGTTACTCTTCTGATCTGGTGACTTACCTGGTGTGGCATCAGAAGTTTAATTCAGGTTGCAACTGCAGTGAAATTCAATAGGTTCCAAGTGAACACAGTCCGTCTGTTCCTATGGAGAAAGTGATGAAGGTGAGCTAGGTAATCCCACTTTTATTAACAAGAAAGCTACCTTGAATTACCTCACATTTACCCCCACGTGTGATTATGCAGATAGATAGGTAGTGCAGACCTGCTGATGCACAGTAACTTCTTCGTGGTGCGGAGTTCATTATTTAAAATGCTTTTAGTTGAAACGTCTCAGTAAAATAATTGTCCATCACAAAATCTTTAAATTATTTTGCTAGGAGAAAAGTTAATCATTACATTTAATCTTGTTCTACTCACCAGTGAGTTTAATGAATTTTTGTTGTTTTTCTTTTTAGTTCTCATTAGAGCAGTCACTTCATTATGACAGTCTGTATTTTGTTCAAAGGGCATGTTAGTACGTTCAGAATACGGGAGTAATGGAAGTGACTGGGCTATTGTCCTTTTCCTTTGTTTTGGCTCAGGGTGAAGTATTCTTTCTGTATTCCTTGTTCTCACGTGGATAATTGCTATACTTTATTTCTTAAGGACATGGAGATGCTTGAAGTGAGAAGTATTGTGTAAGTGTGTGTCATTATTATATTTTTATTATATACTGGCTAGCTTAAGAAAACTAAGCATAAGCCAATACAGATCAATAATTTACAGTATCAAAGAATACTTCAGCAGCATGAGACAAATACCATGATGTTACAATAGTACCAAAATTATTTTAATCTTTGTTGTTTGCTATGAGAAGGGATTACTCCTAGTTTTCACTTGTTTGTTGATGTTCTTTTTACTTTCTATTTGAGGTTGCCTTATGAGTAGTCTTTTAAATGTATATTTTACTCTTGTGCTGTGTCCTGCTGGGAAGTACTGAAAGAGCTGTATATTTTTTATCATTATTGGCTTTTTTCCTTATGTCTCCCTGTGGAGATGAGCCGTTACATAAATTACTTTAAGGATCCTGTTTTCTTGTTTTATTTTTTTTTTCCTTTTTATTTTTTTAATTCCCTTTCTTCATCTCTCTCCCTCCCCCCTTTTTGTTTCACACTGGGTGGATGAGTATTTAATAAACTGTTATTTAGGGGACATCTGCTTTCAGAGACATCCTTTTACAAATGTTGTTCTTGCCTGGCTGCACCACTTAAAAACATCAGAAAATCATAGGAACCATGGGCAAAAAAGCCAACAGCAACAAGAGGCAGTGTTCCTCCTCCCCTGACTGCACAGGTCACTGCCTGTGCTTGCCACTACCCAAGGATGGAGACGAAGATGGTGAGCCCTGTCGCAGTCCACCCGGGCCACCTCTGCAGTAGAGCTCGTTAGGTGGGCTGGGACCAAGGGGCTGGTGGAGGAGGAGAGGCAGTGGGGGTGCAGTGGAGGGTGGACAGCATGTCTTCCCAGCCAGGCTTGTTCACAGAAAGGCTGGTGTCACATCACTCTCTCAGGCTTGTCTCCTCCAGGTGCCTCCACTCCCCTTGTTCCTTGGGGGAACACCAGCCGCACGGGTGTTACCTGCATCCTTCCTCCTTAGGGTGCTCAAGCAGCATTTGAGGCCCGTTTCCCACTTTCATAGTTTACACTAGAGATCAGTATTGATGCCAGGTCACTGACTTCAGCTTTGATCTTCATCTGTTATGCTGTGTGACATTGGGTTACGTGAGTTATTGGAAATACCTTTAGCAGTCATGTCAGTTTGTCCTTGAAAGACAGCAGCATCATATTCTCTTTGTCTGGGTTACAGATATAGTCGGTTATGGTTTTAATACTGTAGGTGCCCTTCCACAACATTTGCCACTTTCAGTGATAGCTTTTAGCCAGTTGGGTGGTTTGGATATAGCCTTAGACATATGCTGGACTGGTAGTTCTCAAGTGCTCGCTGCCTGGTGGCTCTGAATGTTTTCTTGTCCCTGGATTTCTTTGGTAGGTTTGCTCTTTTAATACTGTTTGTAAACAGGAAGGTGTAAACTGTTGAGAGACCAGTTGTGGGTTTCTATTTTGCGCTGTGGAGCAACTGTTGAGGGACAAGTGTTGGCTGAGGAAGGAAAGGTAGGATTTGGTACCATTAGCTATACCAAATGCTTCACCCTGGGTGAATCCATGCTGACTGTTCCCAATCACCTTCTCTTCCTTCATGGTGCTCAGAAGTCTGTTCCCAGAGAACTCACTCTGTGATTTTTCCATGAACCAAATGGAGGCTGGCTGTTCTTTAGTGCCCCATATCACCCTTCTGGACTTTTCTGAAGAGGAGTGCACCATTTGCTTTCTTCTGGTCATCAGGGATCTCTCATGGTCTCCAGTACCTTTCAAGTATGATAGAGAAGGGTGATGTAAGGACATCAACCAGCTGTCCCAGTGCCCATCCACGCAGGCAGTTGATTCTGTGGGCTGCTTTGGGTTGAGTCTAATTGGGTAATTGCTGGGATTTGGTCGTCATTCATAACTGGTGGCTCTTTGCCTTGAACCCTTTCTGTAAGCACTAAAGCAATGCTGACGAAGGCTGAGGGAGAGAAGGCATTGGAGAACCTCATCCTTACTGGTGTTCACTGTGAGTAACTCCCCACTTCATTGAGCCACCAACCGGCATTTTCCTTGTCCAGCCTTTTACTGCTGATGCAGTGATAGAAGCTCTTGTTTTTGTCTTTGATATTCCCTCCAAGTCTGAACCCAGCTGAGCTTTGGCTTTCCTGACACCACCTCTGTGTGCCTGTGTGGTATTTCTGTGCTCATGCTTTGTAGCCTGGCCCTGCTTGCTCCTCCTACTAATACTGCCTTTTTGAACTGGAGCTCCATCATGTGTTCCACATTGGCCAAACTGGTCTCCTGATACTTCTTGCTTTTCTGAGTAAGGGGATGCACTAGTCTCACACTTTGTCATTAAAGATTTTCAGTTTCCCTGTGCTCTTTGGCCCTTTTAGAGCTACCTCCCATGGGATCCCACTTAGTTCCCCAAAGCGTTCTGCTCTCCTGTAGTCAAGGATTTAGATTGATCTGGACTAGGTCTCTGTTACTGTCTGTCTTTCTTCAGTCTCCTTAGCTTCTCAAACTCCCATTACTTACAGGTCATTACACCAAAGCTACCACTGATAACTGCAGGTCCAACCTGTTCTTCCTTCCACACAATCAGTGGTCATTCTGATTTTGTCTATATGGAACTTATAAGAACACCAGGGTGACCACAGTGGTTCAGATGAAAGGTTCTTCTTACCCATATGGTGGCAGCCCATAGCACCTGCCTACAGAAAACTCAAGCAAAAAGCAAGCATGCTACCCTGGTCCGCTCTCCAGCATCCAGCAGTGTGCAGACTGGGCACCACGTGAGCTGTACTGCAAGCTGACACTGCTGTTTGAGCTCCATGGAGATTTTCCGTGAGGAAACCAGAGGCTGTGGTGTTGGTTTTGACCTGTAAAACCTTAAACTGTCTTGCACCTGCCTACTGCCATCCTGAGACTACAATAAGATCTTAAGATTTAATGATAGAGATGGCAGTGACAAAAAGAATATTTCCTGTGACAGACTCTTGATTTATTTTCCCATTAGTCAGAGCAGAATGGTTGTGTGTTTTTAAGGAGTCCACATGGTGAGGTTTCTGGGAAGAGCAGAAGCTATGCTAAGACACGCAAAAGATTTTTTGTTCCTTTGGCTGCTGGGTATTGTGGAACTTTGCTTTGTAATAACTTCACGGGACTATAAGCCTTATGTTTAATAGGGTACTTAGGGCTTGAATACTAAAGTTGTTGTATTGTTGAATAAAAAGCAGATCAAGTACTCAGGTCATTAATGGCTTTCAACAAAAAAAAAAAAATCAACCTGTGGAAGTAGTAGTGGTCTGGGCTGTGTTTTTTATGGCAGAATATTGGTTTGGAAAACTCTGCTGTTAACTCTTCAGAGGTTGTGTCAGTTCACTCTAAACCAGAAAAAAAGGCAAAAAAGCTAAAATACCTTAAAGAATTTTTCTCTCTAAATTCAGGTTATTTCTCAGATCCAGGTTAGAGTTTAGGCATAAACTGATCTGCAACATCCACAGTTCTGTGTGGTCTGTGAGTTAAAACATGCTGTGCAAACGTTGCACAGAAAACATTACTGATTTCCATGGTAGAAAACTTTGAAAACAGCAGATAGAATAGAAGCCAAAACTATTCTGGTTGATTTCTGAATAGGATTAGTTTTTACACTAAAAAACTGAACTAAAGAACTTAAAGGTGGAAAGGTAAGTATTACTTACCTCTACTCTTGGGATACTGTTCGTAGTTCAGAGTGACTCACTGAAGCTTGAGTTTGTTTCCTTTGTTGCTATACACATTAGTTTCATTAATGTATTTCGTTAATGTCTGGAAGATGAAATATACTTTCTTGTTTTGTTTTGTTTGTTTGTTTCCTGAATAATCGTTCAAAGTAGGGATGGGATAAAGTGTCAATTTAAGACAGCTGTTAGCATAAAATATATACACATGTTGTTAGAATTGGATACACAAACATTAAATTATTTCTGGTGTAAAATTCCATAAATGCTTCTAGCCTACGCAAGGATACTCCTTGAGTTTTATCCCACTTTCACTGCCTGGATCGGGACCTCACTGTTGTCAGAGAAGGATCAAATATTTATTGAAGGCTGAACCGTAAAATACCTGGTTTATCTAGAAATTTGATAGCTTTAAAGGGATTAAGGAGAAACACTTGCAGCTTCCCATAAATTGATACTTACAAGTTCTTGTCTGCGTACCGCAAGTTAAAAAGAGACAAAATAAAGTAAATCCAAGACACTTATCAGAGTGTCCACAGTGGAAAACATGCTGTGGGCTTGTTCTTTAAAGGTACTGAATAGTCAGCATCCAGCAGAGAATGTAAATATTTGCTTAGTTTTGAAGAACAGAAGGAGTTCTGTTACTCATCGCACCAACTTGGGGCCAGGATACCATGCAGGAACCTTAAATCTATAGAAATTGCTAACCGAAATCTCCAGAATCACTGAGGTGTTTAAAAGTCTTTAAAATAATTGGAATAAATCAACTAGATAAATTTTCCTTACTCTTTGAGGAAGGGTAACATACCACATGTCAGGAATAACACTTATTCTTAATTTTGTTATAATTACTATTAAACTAATACATTTCCAATATATTCTACAAGAAGAGATGTTTTTGTGAAGAAGGGAATTTTAAATACTGTTTATGGACTAATTTTGTTCAAATCAAATGGAGGGATGTTGTGAAGTCTGTATGAGATAAGGTTTACTGTTTATTGTATGCCCTGATTTTTTTAATATGTTCCTTGATTCCATTCAAGCAATCTCTAGAACCATATAATCTCTAAAAATAATTTTTTTTGTTATCCAGTAGTTAATGGTGAGTGCACATTACATCAGCAAGGGTTGGAGTGCATCCTATACTAAAATAACTTTCCGATTAATTTTTTTCATGTAATATCATTAGATAGATTTGCCCCACTCATTTTAAAGTAAGGGAAAAATCTTTTTTCTCCCAAACAGTAATTTTTTTCGTCTAAAAGGTGTGTGACATAGGTCAGTAATTGGGCCCTGACCACTTCTCCTGTATGTTTTGGAGTAGTTGCTCTTTACATTGAGCATATGTTCCTGAAGTGCAGCTCAGTCCCCAGCTCCACTGCAGAATGTGCTCGCCAGAGAACAAGATGACTCTGCACGCCTTTGGATGCCAAATGCAATTGAATTACAAACCTGTGTGAAGGAATAGGGTATGGACAGTGATGGCATGAAAAACAGAAGAGGCACCAGTCCTCTGGAACTGAAAGGAGAGGCACAGGGGTAGAAATTCAGGGTGGGAATATGTTGCCATGGCAACCAAGTAATTTCTGTAGCAGGAGGAAACTGGTAATTAATAACTTCTGACTGGGAATTTTAAAACAAAAACATGCCCCATGAAAAAACTAAAGGTTACATTTTTGATAATCAACCTTTGCCACCCTGTGTGGAATCCTGTGCTGGAAATCTCTCTGTCAGAGCTTCCTGCCTTTCTGTGCGAGACTCTGCTCTGCCCATCTGCTGACCTGGGAAGCGCTCACCCGTGGGGCAGTGATGGGTGCCAGTGTTAAGCCTGCAGCCGCAAGCAGACCTGAGCCCTGCATGGATCATTCCTCAGGCAGCTGTGAAACACAAGTCTGTCTTCCCTAGTAACTGTTTTGAGTCTTTCCTTTAAAGCACTGATAGCATGTTCAGTGACAGGGCAAGGGGGAGTGGCTTTAAGCTGACAGAGGGGAGATTGAAATTAGACATTACGAAGAAATTCTGCGCTGTGAGGGTGGTGAGGCACTGGAAGAGGTTGTCCAGAGAAGCTGTGGCTGCCCCATCCCTGGAAGTGTTCAAGGCCAGGTTGGACGGGGCTTTGAGCAACCTGGTCTAGTGTGAGGCATCCCTGCCCATGGCAGGGGGGCTGGAACTAGATGATCTTAAGGTCCTTTCCAACCCTAACTATTCTATAATTTTAAGGTATTTGCTTTTTGTGTGCCTTGTCTCTTCTAACTCAACGTGAAAATGCTGAAGAGAAGAACTTCTAACACTGGCATTTCTTATAGATACTTATTTCTAAATCCTGATTAGCCAGGTGTCCTGGAAGTTGGACATGTGCTTTTTGTGTCTGGCCTGTAGCTTTGTAAGACCTCTGACTTTAAAAAAGGAGAGAAAAAAAAAAGTCAGTGAAGCTTTATCTGAAATGCTGAAATTTTGTCTTGCCTCATGCATTGCAGGAGGAATTAGCAGTGCAGGGCAGTTGCATTGCTTTACCGCCACTGCTCTTAAAGCAGTGTCGTAAGTGAAGGCAAGGTCAGGCACAGGAAAAGAATGTTCCTTTCCTTTGCTCTTCCCACTTTCTTTCTTCCCCATCTCCTCAACCACTGTACCTGAAATTATGCTGGTACCTGTGGGATCACTTGGTGAGCCCGTTCAGCTTGCCAGTCTGGCACAAAAGTAGCCAGACAGGGACATGCAGGGAATAAGAAGAATGACAGTAGACACTTGGATACCCTAACTCATGGGTCATGCTTTTTAGTCACGCCACGTGGATGAAACTTGCAGGTTTATGCTTCACCATGCAGTTTGTAGGTACTAAATGAGTGAACAAGGCAGGCATCTTGACTCCAGCAAAGGATGGCCAGGTGACATTACATGAAATAACAGAGCAGCATGACAGCACAGTTTGTCCTGGTTACGATGATACAGAGATTTCCCTGCAGCCCTGGTTTCCTGATGGAACCTGCTGCTAGGTTTCTGTTTTGTTTTTAAAGCTGTTTTTCTGAGCATGAGGGATCACACACGCAAAAGAATGTCAGTTTTCCGACACTGTGGAGAGCTACATCTGAGGCTTATCCTTTATAGTGCTTGTGTGTAACCTGTTCTGTTTCTGGTAGTGGAGGACATGAACCTTTTGAGCCACACAAGGACTCAGAGGGTCAAGGCCTTTTCTTTATGAGGGCTATGTATCTGCATGCTAGAAATCTTGGGAGCATGTCATAAAAAAGAAAGAAGAAAAAAAAGAGTGCAGTAGCACAGCTCTGTAAAGATTTATTGCATCATTATCTCACATGAAACAGTAAGATTGTCCTGGCATGACTGAGCAAAAACAATGGTGTGAAGGTATCATTATTTATTTTGACGCCCTGCAGATTGCCCCTAGACATTTCCGGGAGACAAGGCATCCTCAGCAGCAGGGTCTTTTGTTTTCCGTAGTTTCAAAGATAGTAATTACAAGGAGGGAAGCTTGATCTACGTCATGTTTCCTTCTTCAGTATATTCCATAGATGGCAGGTGTTCAGCTGTGAGTTAGTGAGACTCTCTAAGTGGGAATGGTTTCTCCTCCTGGCTTCTGTTTGCTCTCTAAAACCTGACAGAAAAGTGCCTGAGCAGATGACTTGCAAGTTTACACTAAAGAAACATAAAGACTGATCCCTTTCCCAACAGACCTGAGGGAAAAACAAACTCCAGACAATGAATTCCCTCTCTTCTGAGCGTAACAAACTGGCAGTTATGCAGGAAGAACAGGAGACTGCACAGGTCAAGCTCAACATACAAACCATCGCGTAATTCTGTTTGGTCTACAGTCATAGGATTTCTTCTGTGGACCATTATTAATGAATAATAATAAAGTGTTAATGTAATCTTAATATTTATCCTGAGAAAGGAACTTGAATCAACTCCCTATTTTTGTATGAGGAGCTTCAAAACCTAGAAGTGATGAATCAATATGAAATTTTGATGTTTTAACTTGAGTAGATCCCGGTGCCTGTGCAATGGCTTAAAAATGAAGGTCATTGACTAGTAGCAGGAGGTACTTGATCAGATCAGCTTTTAAAAATCAGTGATCAGTATGAATACTACTATTATTGGTTGGACATTGTTACTGTTTCACACAGCATAAAGGCTTGATGTATTTGCAGCATCGGGTTTTCAGTATGAGCTTCAGTGTCAGAAGACTGTTCCTATTATGCATTTCTTGTTCTTATTATTTTGTTTATCTGTAGCACGTTGGTGTATTTCTATAGATATTACTTAAAATTCACTTATCAATTTGCTTTAGGCAAGAAGTGCCTAAAGTGAAGCTTTCAAAAAACCACCTTCTTTGTATGAGATACAGATAAACGTATTCATTAGGGTCCAGCTTTAGTTAAAGGCTCAGTCTAATTTTGAATTCAGAGAGTTTCTTCTCCCATGTAAATCATTTAGTTCACTGCTACCCACCACTTTAAGCCTGACCTTGATGAAGTAAAAGAACTTCTCATGATTCTCATAGACTCGGGGGTGGGGGGGGAGAAAGAAGAAAAGGTCGGGCTCTGCTGGGCCAAGGAAAGCACTCATGTCACGGAAGCCCTGAACATCTTAATCTGGTCAGATGTTAGCTGGAAAACCTTATCTGAGTTCAGCTGTCAGGAAAGAATGTATGGAAGAGAGTTTATCTGGGCTAACCAGCTTCTAAGTCAGTAAAGAATTCATAGATGGAAAACAACTGCTTCCATTGCACCCTGATAAGAACAAGAAGACTCTGCCTTCTGCAAAACACAGGTATTTGTTTTGTTGACTTTTTTATAGAGATGCTGCACTAGATGATGTTCAAATGAGCTTTGTGTCCTTAAGAGGAAAAATTAGCTTTACATCTAATATTTTCCAAAGCATATTATCTGCTTTATATATCCTTGAATGTTAATTTCTTAGATCATCCTTGTAGTCTTTTTTTCTACAGTAGGTAGAATGGGTGCATGGATGACCAGCACAGATTAAGGTGTCAAGTATCTGTCTGAAGTTAGAGGAGGTGAGTCCCATGGGGGAAAAACAGAGCTATGTGGTGCATGTTGGATTTCTTCAGCTGTGTGGCGGCGTTCTCCACTTTGCTCCTTCCCTGCATATTCCTCATGTGATAACATGCTGGACATGGTTCAGCTGATATTCTCAGAGAAGCATTCACAGTAGTTTCAAGGATCTCTTGAGACGTTTGTGTTAGCATTCATTTTATACATAAGATACAGATTTACAACGAGTTTTCGTGCTTTAGGTTGTGGTTGGCTTAAAAGAAAAATGTTATTTAAACCCCCATTTTTCAAGTTTATTCTTGAAATATAGGTCGTTTTTGCCACTCTGCTCATGCCTGTCTTCCCTGCAGCATTTAAAGGAATGTGTTACACATCTTGTTCCTTAGCCTGGCATCTTCTTTAAGGAAATGTCTTGTTTCCCAAGAGAACTACTGTAATATAACCCATTACCACCAGAACAGCTACATTTACATGTGCAGCCAGTTTACAAGCCATCATTGTATATGCACAGTAAGGGTTAGTTTTCCCACGTGCATTACGTGTTACTGCCTTGTCACTCAGTATTGCAAGTTTGTTCTACAGGTCATTGTAGGTGGAAAGCAGATATAATGAATATAAGTGCCATATGTTAAGTGTTTTTTAAAGGCCCAAGAATACTGCATATTAAATAGCATGACCTTTTGTGGCAAATCTCTTGATTTAATTAGTGTGGGTCTTCTCACACAACTGTTGTATGTCAAGTGGCAAGTGTTTTCTCAGCACTGTGCTGCTAAGTGTGAAGTCCTCTTGCCTAGGAAATGGAACTCTCTACTTCCACTCTTTCATTGATTTGGAGTTTGATTGGATGGAAAGTATATTTGAAAAAATTTACGTTTCTGTGTCTACTTTGAAAGGTAAAAAATCTGAGAAATAATAATAATAGGATTATATGTTTTATCTAAGGAAAGTGGCGGTGTTATTATTGGTTACTTATTTAAATAGATTCTTGGCAAATACATTGTTTGCAAAGCCAGTAACGCTAACAGAGATCATTTGCTGTACAGCTAAATGCTACTAGATTGTTTGTCATTATCTCATTGTTCTTAATTGGAACTGTACTGAACTTAGGATCTGCAGAGATCTTTGTTCTTCTCTTTTAATTAAAAAACAATAATACTTCTTTTAACCTTCTTATTGTGCCTGCTGTTCATCAGGGATTGTTCGTGTGTAATGCAGCTTAAATTAAGCCTTGTGACTGATTTTCCACTGTTACTCAGTTGTTTTGTCTTCTGTTTTAACTTCTTCAGCTTCTGTAGAGGGGAGGATCCTCAGTGCTGATCTCTATCGTCCTCTTTTTCTTCATCATTGGCCTTATTGCCCCATCTTTTGGGTCCGTGTAGTTTGTTGGGTGTGTTTCTCACACCCGTGGAGCCTCACCACTGTGGCACTTTTACCTTAGGGAGGATTTCTTGAGAGGAAGGCTGGCAGGACAAGTAGCACTGATGTCCTGTGCTCAGCTGGGAAGAGGAGCGGAGCTCATGGAGGCACAGAGTCCTCTGTATTGCAGGGTTTCAGTTCCCACCATGCTGAGGGCTGGCTGGTGGGTCTGTACAGCAGTGGGGAATTCACTGATCTTGGACTCGGATTGTGTCATGAATGAGAAAGCTTTAATGTTACTTAAAGTGACCAAGTGGCATTTTCCAAATGAAACAGAGCATCAAACAGTCATCATTTGCAGTGGAATAAAAAGTACAACCTGTTATCTCATTCACCCATGGCCAACTGTCATGAGCACTGAACAACGTAGAGCTTTGCACAAATGGTGCTGTGCAATCACGTAAACTAAACACACGGGAAGGCTTTACAGGGGCAGTGGTACAACAGTCATCTGTGCGTGGTCCTGCTGATCCCAGTGGGATTGCTGACAGAAGTCACTGCTGAATGTGACTTGATTATACAGGACTCCAGCCACTCGAGCAGATGTCAATGTCCCTTTTGCTTTGCCTTCAGACCCACTTCATTGTCACTGTCCCAAGGCATAACTGCTGCTGCCAGCACACAGCATCCTCGTGCCTTGTCTTCTTGGCCACACGTGGTGGAGGCTAAGCACCTTCCCCATCACGAGCATGAGTGTTTCTAGTGCATTGCATTGAGGAGTATATATACAATAAAATGAATCATTTTTGGGGAGGAAGAGGTTATTTTCAACCCACTGGCTCCCTGGTGCTGCTGTGCTAGTCCCTAAGGTAGTGTGAGGGAGGAGGTGAGTTGAGGGTGGAAGGGAGATGGGATTGCTGCTTCTTGTAACATCAGAGTTTAATGTCAGTTTGCACTGACCTTGGGATGGTGGTGTAGTGCAAACGCTACTCTTGGTTAGGAAGACCAGGGCGATGGGTTAATTCCTTACCTGTGGTGCTGCTTGTTTGGTACTGCTGGTAGCCAGGCCGCTTGTTGTTATTATATGCAGAATTTCAGCCTGAAGGTCTGTTCTCAAGTATCTGTAATTCTACAGTTTGCGTAAAGCCACATCCCTTTGCTTACTGAAAGAGTAATCTTCTTCATTGGAGGAAATAAAATCAAGCAGGAAAAAATAAAGATCCAAGGAAAGAAGTAAAGAAGAAGAGGGAAAGCTCTGCTTTTATTGTGAAAGTAAATGTTTTTAATTGTTAACTGAACTTAACATTACTTCTGAGCAACAATCACAGATTTTCTGGGGCCCATGGATGAATTCTGTGAACTTCTGAGTCAGAAGTTTAAAAATAGATCCTAAATTGCTGTTCACACTGTGGACAGCCTGATAAAAATACTTTTTTCCATGTTTTTTCCTCAGTTTGCAGTTATAAAGTATTAGAAAAATAAATAAAAAAAAAACCTTACATAGAAAAATAATTTTGTTACGATTTTCTTTATGTGAGAAATTCCTCTTACAGCCTTTTCACTAGCAGATGCAATTCATACTAGGTAAGCACCAGCAGCCTTAGCTTTGCATTTCCTGATATTCTTTGTAAGTATATTTTTGTTGGATTTCAGATTATGTTATTCAGTTCCTGCTTTAGAGGTTGTCTTTAGACAGCGATCTTAATGATATCTTCAAAAGACTATCATCAAATACTTGTTGAAAAAATGTAAAGTCGCAATTCAAGCCAGTAGGGAAAACTTCTGATTGATTTTCTGTTTAAAAGTTATTGACAGTATGAAATATTGTCAGAGTAAGGAACATTTTCAATTATGTCCTGTTTAATTTTAGAGAAGCAGTCATAATGTCATTGTTAATTCTGAAAAATCTAATTTTCAAGCTGGGATCCCTCACTCTTCTCAAGACCAATGGTTCATACCTTAGCAGAAGTTAATTTACTTCTTCATTTATAGGAAATAAGTAAATTGAATACCATGGACTTGGCTTTGGGGGTGTGTTTTGGGTGAGATCTTAAAAACTGAGATCTTGTTTATTCTGTGTGGGTGTTAAAGATCTCACTGTTATCCTATATGCTGTCTACCCTTTGCAATGACTACATTTCAGCAGTGTTACGTGTACGTAGTCGCAAAATGGTTTGGGGTCCTTCAAAGCGAGAGGTCCTCTGTTTGAGAATCTGTCATACGCATTTGTTGTGCCTGTCACTATAGTGTTTGACACCATTTATGTTTATTGCATTTGTGATTATTAGTGTATTGGTCAGTCTCAAAAGGAATCATCTATTTAATATTTTGAGCTAGCACAACTTAAGGTTCATCCAAACTTTTACAATGATATGAATAAAGTCTTGCTACTCTTCAGAAGGTGCAGTGGTGGTTGCAGGGCTCAGTTCTTGCTGGGAGCACAGCCTTGCCCCAGTTACTGGTGGAAGCTGAAAATATTCAGGACCTCACAGAATAAAATCCATGCAACATCAGGCAAGTGTTCAGTTTGTTTGGAAGTCCGTGAATTTATCCTTTTCTGTAGCATTTGTGAGTCCGTGTTCTTTGGAATCCCTCAAAGTCAGATGTGATATCATTTATAATAATCCGATTGGGGTGAATTAGTCCGTAATTTGTACTAATACCCAAAGAAAAGCATAATAACAGGTTAATATGGATGTAATATGTGGAGCTAAAGACAGCTTGGCCTGAAGATATTTCCATGGCAACAGAAAGGTCCCTACAGATGTCTTCCTTCTAAACCTGATGCTGTTTATTAAAGGCTGTCTGTAGTACAATCTGTAATTATCATTAGGTAAAGAAAGGTTGTGAACGTGGGTGGACTGCTTGGCTGATGCTCTCTGGCTGATTTGTTTAGCACAGCTTTGAAATACAGTTAGAAAAGAATATTAAAAACCCAAGATCCTTTAGCAGTTTCTCTCTGCAGGTAAGCTGAGACTTAATTCGAGACTGTTGGCTAATAGGAGTGAAGTATCTGAACAACAGTATGGGGGTGAAAAGGAGAAATGTTTTCAAACTCTTTCTGCAGTACGACTATTAAAGATAGAAGAAGATCAGAAGCATGCTGGATAAATTAGAAAATGCAGAGATAATAAGGGAGGTAATGCACAATAAAATAAGGGTTTGTAAATAGCAAAAAGCTTCTGTAAGTAGAGGGAGACAAAGGAAACTATTAGACTGTTATCTAAAGGAGAAGATGAGAAAAAAATGGATGACAGAAGAAGTTGGAATACGGATTGACCTTTCTTGCTCTGTCTTTATGAAGAAGGTTAATTGGGATCAGCTGCTTAGCATGGTTGAAGCTAACAGCAAGGTGGAACGAACACAGGGCAGGAAAAGGAAAGAACAGGTTAAAGAATGCTTTAATGCGTTCAGGTTTGTAAGCTTAGGGTGGAGTTCATTCTGGCGTAACTGAGCAACTAATTGGAGCACTTTTGGCTCCATGAGCAATTACCATGTAAAAACCATAAAGGAAAGATGGGATCCAATAAGAGGGTACATAGATAATATGTTCTTAAAACAGAGGAAGGCAGAAGACCTTGGAATTGCACACCGGTCAGCCAAATTTTGTACCATGAAAGATGCTCAAATGCATAACTCTTTAAAAGCAAGTGGCCGTGAATAAGTCTGAGCTGGAAGTTTAAAGACAGTTTTGTAATAGAGCACATAGATTTTTAAGTCTGCTAGTTACAGTACTGAGGACAAAACCAAATGATGGAATATAGTCATCTTCTGAAATGAATTTTGTGACATGGTTGCTTGAGATAGAGTGATTTGGTGGCACTGGAGCTCAGCCGGGATGGAGGGACAGTCCAAGTGTTCCTTCTTGACTTCAGTAAGTCTTTGGTTACAGTCATAATGACATCTCAGAATCAATCCGGAGATTTATAGTGTATGTGAGATGGTTGCTAAATGGATCACTGCAATCATACACAGGCAAGTTTTGTGGAGGACCCCACATGTACTGAGTAATGGCAGGCTGTCTGGGAGAAGGATATATCCAGTGGGGTTATCAACTTGTGGATGGTAGGATGCAGTTGAACAGATCACAGGGTGGCTGGGGAAGGCAGGTGCTTCTGGAGATTGTCTGGTCCAACCCCAAGGTCAAGCAGGACCAAGTGAACAGTGCAGGTTGCTCAAGGCTATATCCAGTCTTTGCTTGCGTTTCTGCAAGGATGGAGGCTCCACAACCTCTCTGGGCAACTTGTTCCAGTGTTTGGCCATCCCCACAGTGCAGAAATTTTTCTCATCTGTTTAGATGGAATTTTCTGTATTTCAATTTGTGCCACTGGTTCTTGTCTTTTCACTGGGCACCGCTGAGAATGGTCTGGCTTCATCTTCTATACTCTCTCCCATCAGGTATTTATTATAAAAACATAGATAGGATTCCCCAGAGCCCTCTCGTGGCTAAGCAAAGCCTGTAAACTTCAAGCTGGACTTCAAGTACTATAGAAGACCACATTAAAATCGGTAAACTGGAGATGAGATCCAGAACCATTAAGAGGAAGAGCAGTACAGAAAAGTGACATAGTTTTAGAATGGAAAATTATTTTATTTATTTGTTAAATACATAGCATAAAATGACTGGATAGAAGCAGCGTTGATGGATAAACGTTTGTTTAGTCTTAAAATGAGGAAAAAGAAAAAGGCTAGCATGTAAATTTTTGAAAAGGTTGTTTATAGGCAGCACAGTAAATATTTCTTCTTCATAATCTGTGAGGCTACGATGAGAAGATTCAGTTTTCCAACGAAGAAAACACGTAACTTTAATGACAGCTAAGCGCAATAGCAGGACACCTTCTGAGATTGTAAACCCTTAAAGCTTTAGTTCTTAAAGCTTTAACAATAAATTGAACTAACCTTTCTAAATCTATTTGGTTAAATTTTTAGGACAACAAAATTAATTAGTTTCTACCTTAATATCACGTGCAGCCTCACATTCCTGTGCACTATGTTCTTCTACAAAGGGAATTTTCTTTCTTGGGGGTGACGGGGCATCCTTTGAATACATTTTAGGAAGTAGTCTGTCATCATTACTGTACAGTATGTTTTTTTAATGTTTTGTCTGGTTTTCAATTAAGAACTGAAGCAAATATGAAAACCTGAATCAGCTGCCAGAGTTAGGGGGATGCTGTAACTCCCTGTAGTGTGTGCACGTCTGATTAGGGACTAACTTCATCATTGCTGGAGGAAAAAACTTAGCAGCAGTCCATTTTACAGTGTTAATAAATTATAACCTCACAAGTTTTGCTCACTTGTTTGCCTGGAACTGACATTTTAAATTGTAGCTCAGTCAGAAGATGTTAGTTGATATTCATGGTAAGGTTCACGTCTACATTTGAAATGTAGTGATTTTGGCAGCTAAGTAAACAGCAAGTAAGAGGGGAGGAGAAATGTAGCAAATAGATTTGTAAAATAATTTTTTGATAATATCTGGCATGAATAACATGGTACAGTGCTCTTTTGTTAATATTGGTGGTGAGGCATTTTGCATATTGATGTGTCGTACGTAATCTCAGCTGAGATGGGAACAAGAATACACCAGCCCAATAATAGAAAATCTGGTAAAACCAGAGGGATGTCTCTGTGTACCTCAAGACAAAAGTATATCAGCCTTTGATTTATTGCTAGCCTGTCTCTGCTCAGTGTTGCCAGTCCCTACTCAGTGGCTGAAATTTGACAAAATTAAGGAGCCATGTTGACTTTTGAGCAAATACCTCTGGTTCCTCCCCCCCCCCCTTTTTGCTTCCCCCCCCCCCCCCCCCCCGCCCCATTCACCATTTTAGCATCTCTCCATGAGAAACTTTTCATTGTTTTTAAAGTTAACCCCTGATTATATCTGGGTTAGTGTCTGTGGGGAGAAGAGAAAGGCAGTGGCCATGAAAACAGTTGGGGCTGTTCCTTGAGCCTTGTGAACCTGAGCGTTTTCTTTCACTTAATTTCTTTGGGACCTTACAACTATTTTGTACTTACCCACAGCTTGCCATAACTACAGGAAGGTTCCAGGGCTGGGGGGAAGGAGTAGCAGTGGGTGGTGGTGTCCATTTTATTTGATTTTGACGATGGTGGTTGCTTAGTTCTAGAAGTGAGAAGAGAGAGATCCTGAGGTTCAAAGCTAGTCAGTCTCCAAACTGAATGGTAAGCTGAGGTACTTACTTTTTAACCATGTCTCATGCTGAATAGTTTATTGTAATGCTGTAAGGGCTGAGTCATCTGCTAGTTTTTCATAGGAATGGAAAAAAACCCCTCATATATATACATGTATATATATTGCTTTTCTTTATAAACTAGATGGAGAGGAAGGAGGCATCTGCCTCTATCACTATGCTTTATGCAAGCACAGAGTAAATGGCTGATACTGCTGTAAGCTTTGGCATCTCTAGATGAGGTAACATCATGCAGTTATCCAGCCCTTCCTCCCTTTGCTGTGTTTGTGGTGGAAGTTTAGGTTTGTATTGCATTGGGATGTAGAAAATTCTCTTGCAAGACAGGAGCCCCTTCTCACAGGAGCTGAGCCTGTTTCAACCCACCCTACCCCCTGAAAAAAAAACCTCTGAAAAGTCATTTATCCTGTAGACTAATCCATGCAAACCCATGTTTGTATTTGAGACCATGGGGGTGTTTGTGTATTTATTTTTCTAAGTGTTCTTCAGCAGAAGAATGGCTGAATCCATATTTGTTTAACTCTCCATACCTTCTTACCATTTGGTGGAAAAGGCTGCAGGAGACCTCTTCTGAAGGATTTTGGTGTCCAAAAGTTGCACACGACCAAAGCCAAGGCATTTAAACGTAACACTATACATTACATTGCTTACTTGCTTGTACTGCATGGATGTTAGAAAAATACACTTGTTTTTCATGCCCTGTTGGTATGTCCCAATTATAATTATAGTAAAAAAAAAAAGGGGGGGGGGACATTGGTACATTTGGTGCATTTGTTAATGTCAACTTTAACATCAACATTTCAGCCTTCATGTACTGAGGGCCTACAAGATGACAAGACATCTGGAGAGGGACATTTTAAAAGGGCTTGTAGTGATAGGGCAAGGGAGAATGGCTTTAAGTTGAGACTTATTTATTTAGATTATGTATTAGAATTATTTAGATTATGTATTAGGAAAAAATTCTTTGCTGTGAGGGTGGTGAGGCCCTGGCACAGGTTGCCCAGAGAAGCTGTTGCTGCCACATCCCTGACAGTGTTCAAGGCCAGGTTGGACGGGTCTTGCAGCATCCTGATCTAGTGGATGTTGTCCCTGCCCGTGGTGGGGGGTTGGAACCAGATGATCTTTAATGTCCTTTCTCACCCAAACCATTCTATGATTCTGTGACTTTATGAACATGGAGTTTGCATTGTTACCTCCCTAGGACTTACGAACATGTAGCAGTGTTACCATTGGAGTAGTGCTGGAGTAAACAGGGAAGTCTGGGACATGTCTGTGGACACTTAAGTATTTTCTTAAACAGTCTGAAAACAAAAATGCTGCGACAGGCATCCTGTTTCACCAAACTCTGATCTGCTGATGTGTTTCAGATGCTGAAAGCAATGTGGTCACTGCTGGCAACACAAAAAAAACCCAAAACCTTTTTTCTTTCAAGTGCCGTGTCCTGCCCTTGCAGTTTTGCACATTGCGCTGGCTTTGCATGCCCAGTTCAGAGAGGTGCTGCTTGGCATTTTCCTCTTTGCTGGGTGAGTCAGGGTAACTGCTCAGCTTCAAGTGCTACAGAGAAAATGAGCTTCATACACTTGCATCTAAAAGCTTAGATGGTTTCAAAGTCTGTTGGAGACCAGCCTGATTTTAAGATACCTTCCCATAGCAGTCATTGTAATAGGTTGCTGAACAGAGCGCCAAGCTGCAAGACAGCTGTTACCTGAAAGCACTGTGTTTATTACTGCTGGAAAGTAGTAGTGAAAAGACTTTGAAAGGGAAATAAAGGCTTAGTCTGCAAAGGATCAGAGTTGAAAGTGCCTGAATGGTGACTGGTGCTCTGGAAAAAACACAGTTTACAAAGAGGTACAGGGAGATAACACATCAGCAGGCTTTGCTGTGCCATGTGAGTCTGAGTTCACAATCTGGTTTTTGCAAGGATGCCAGCTTTACAACAAATGTGGTCCAAGTGGCAAACTCAGATAAATGTCTTTGCAGGATTGTAGTGGTACTTTGATGTACATTTAGTTTAACAGTAGTAAAAAACCCATGTTGCCTAATAGAAAGTATTAGAAAAATGCTGAACCAGTATGTTTCACTCACGAAGACCCTGTATAAGCTTACTATATGAAAAAAAGGGCGGGAGCCCTAGGAGAAGGAGTGTGAGCAGCATGTGTCATGACACGGCTTTCTTTTTGAAAGAAACTTGGGGTTTTGTTTGCTCGCTTGTTTGTGCTCTTTTTTTCTAACTTTTCTACATTCTTAATGAGGAAAAGTTTATCTCCTTTTTCTATACAGCACCTTTGACGTAAAAAAGTTGTGAGAAACTAAACAACAAGCATAGCTCATGGATGTTTTTTAGTTTTGGATTGCCTTTACAGGCCAGGTTTTGGATTTTTGGTGTGTAAACTTGGTTGGATCCACTCACCAGGGCTCTGAGCATATCTGAAGATGTTTGCTGTTGAATCTTCAGTGTTTACATTCTATACTTTCTGCCTTAAATACAGAAGTTTATAATCTTCATCCCCTGGCTGTGACTCTGGTTGGAACATCTGATTATGCATGAAAAAGTCCATCAAGTATGTCCTCCAATTTCAGTTTCAGGCTAATAGCTCTTCTTATAGCCAAGACCAGAATAAAACCCTGTCGCACAGTGTGTTGCTAGTGATTAAAACCAGCTCCTAGTTTAAAAAATTGACTTCTCGTTGGTGGAGACGCTCTGGTATCAAATTTAATCTCCCTCCCGCTGTTCCAGTGGTCAGACTAGCATGTCTGGGAAGAAAGTCAAAGTAAGTTTTGGGAAGAATTTGCATAACAACGTAAATCAGTGATTCTGGAAGAGACGGTAGTGGGGAGCTGCCAAGAAGATGCTTTTATTATGGTTTGCTTTGGTATGGAGTGAAAAAGTAGTTTATGGAAAGGCTGTGCCTCATGCTCTCTGTGGGTGGCAGGAGATAATGTTTAGTGTGTGGGAATGGCCTACAGGGACATCATCTTTATAATGCTATCTGATGTAAAACTAAAAATAAGACCAGATGCAGCCCTCTAAGTTATCTTGTAGTACTGTGGCCTCAAGTCTACTGCAAGAGCCACATGATGTTTGGTAGAAGAGGATTTAGCTGCTGCTGTAACTGGTAATGCCCTATCTGCTACTTATCTCAGGTTTTCTTCTTTGATCTTTGTGTCCCCAAATGTCTTTCTGTGGCATCTCCTATGAGCACAGCGCCTGTCCCTCTCTTAACTGCATACAGAAGGAAATGGCTGTAATTCCCACTACTTCTAGCTGGTTCTGGTGGGAAGATAGCCATGATGTTCTCTCCAGAAACTGTGTTACATTTCTTGAAAACAAATTGTTTCAAAACAAAATATTTCAGTTACTTCTGGAACTTTCTCACTTGGCTTTTAATACCGTGTTGGGCAGCATAGAAGAAACACAAAGCCAGTAAAAATACGCTATGTCAGGAGAGGAGATATTTAGATCAGATCAAATTCTGTATGAACATTGAAAAATAAAGACCATGCTTCTTTCAGAAGGACCTCTAGAAAAATTACATTGAAGTGACTGACAGTTCACTAAAGAACTAACGATGGTCCCAGTGCTCCTCAGGCCCTTGCTGAGGGATGTATCCTGTTGGACAAAAACACATCTGAGCTGACTCCTAGGAAGAAATGTATGAACCTGCATTAATTACTGATACATTCTCTTTGAAGGATATTGGAATACCCAGAGGAGCAAACTGATGCAAAATTCATGCTGGGGTTTTCTTTAAATGGATATCCTTTCCTAATAAGACTGTATATTCTGTGAATTATAAATGTCCTGCATGGGGGAGGTGCATGGATGTGGCACAGAGGGGATACAGCCAAGGTGAGGGGATGTCCATATCTCTTACAAGCCTCTTTGGCCAGTAACATCAAGGAAGCAGCACAGGAGTGGTTAACCTATGGGCGAGATTGCCGTAGGACCTCTATCTTTGTTAGTTTGATAATTTTTAGGAGTGGTTTGGATTTATTGTCTTGAACTTGCACATTGTAAAAAGAATGATTAATGAAATTTGCAAGTATAAAAAGCTTTTGCAGACCAAGATGGTTTGTATCTGAGAGCTCCTTACCTCTTTAGCTGCAGTGATTTCAGTATCTGTCTAAAGATTAAACTTCTTTACTTTCTCTGGGGAATAGATCAATGACAGGATCAAAATACTAAAAAGTGGGATCAGGAACTGTTTAACCTGTCTTGAAGATTGAGACTGAACAAAGCTTCTTGGATTCCTTCTGTTTGCATACATTTTTCCCATTATTTTTCATGTATCTTTTAATTCTGACTTACTTCCCTGTTACCAGAAACTCTTGTGCCTTGAGCCCCAGCTAGCTCTACAAGTTGAGAACTCAGATGTGTCCTATAAACCTAAGAATTTTCCCTGGTAATGCAAGGATATGGTAACCTTGGAAAATTTGTCTAAGGTGGACCTCTTTTCAACACAGAAACTTTGCAAAAATACATTGAGTTTTGTTTTCAGGTCTTTCAAGCCTTTGAAGAGTCTTGGCAGTGCTGTGCCTCTGAGGTTAGCTGGGTCTGAGATGAGATCATATTTGGGAAGATCCAAAGAATGTGAAATGACTTTGGTTTGGGGGACAGACTGTTTCAGCTGGCTACAATTTTCCTCAGTTTTACACAAGCACAGAGTTTGCTTTGGATCATACCTGTAGGTTCTGGAAAAGGACATTTTACCCAAGTCAGTTTATTCACCCGAAGCACAAAACACACGCAGAAGGTTTCCTGGGAAGTATGTTCCTCCAACTCATTCTCCCTCTGGTAATTTATGCTGCAGCAGTTGGGAGACTGGAGCAGAATAATCTTCCCTGGTTAACTGACAGAGAAGAAAGAAATGGAAGGAACCATTATTTTCCTGTCAAGATTTCCCTGAAACAAAGAGGTGTAGAATTATGCATGCTGAGGGGTGTCTTTGGTCTTTTGATTAACAGCAGAGGCCCAATTTCGCCATCAAAAGCGTTCTTAATTATAAGCCCACTTGAAAAGGCTGCCTTGAACGCTGTAGAAATGATATTACAGGAGCACGTCTGTCTTTGCTTAGGTGATCTGCAGGCATTTTGTGGGATCATTTCCTTAAAATCATCAGAAATACACTAAGAATACAAGAGAAAACTGTACATATTTGTTATTTATTGAAGTTTAACTGCAGCAGAAGGTGTTGCATCAGTGGTGAACTCAAATAGCTGGTTCTGGCTCGAGTGTGGGAAAGCTTCCCACTTTGCTACCTTAGCAGAGTCTGATATTCTCCCCATGCAGCTGGTGGCATAATGTGTATCACGAGGTCTTCCTCAAATAAAAGACATCCGTCTTGGTTATTTTATGAGTCTGCTGATTAAAAAGATTTTATTGCAATTACTGTGACTAAAAGGCTACAGCAGAAGATGGAAATGTTAATTTACAATCTGCTTGCTGACCGAGTGTCATGTGATGATGGATTGGGACGGACTGTGGTTTGAAAATGGACCTGAATTCTCAGAGCCACTAATTTGAAGTGGCAGATAAAGTACAAGCATGTATGTTTCAAGAGGGATGTGTTTGATTAACCAGCTACAATGCAGCATCGGTTGTTTGACAGGTTGGTTGAGAAATGATCACCTTTGGCTTTACATTGGTGTCAGTGATGTACATGGTAGAGGAGGAGAGGGGAGTAGCAGAAAGACAGATGGATGGAGCTGGAAGGTAAATCTTTGCTTTGTAGTAAGCAGACTGTGCTCCAGACCTACCACAACACTTATGTTCCTAATTCCCAATTAAACAAAGGAGATTTAGGTACCTAACTAGATATGTAGATCAGGTCTTTAATTCTGTCAATCTCTTGAAGATATAGAGTCACAGATGCAGCTAATTCATTTTAAAATAAGTAAATAAATAAGAAGAGTTTGGTTTCGTTTGTTTTTTGGTTTTTGTTTGGTTCCACTCCCCCCCCCAGCTGTAGCATTGGCTCTGCTCTTTTTTCAGAGGCTTTATAGCTCAGGATGCAAGATGTCAGCCACCCTCACTCTGATACAGTGTTCAAGGATTTGAAGGAGTTTCATACATTTGGGCTCAGGTGTTTCAAACAATACTAGTGATGGTAGACTGATAAGATTTCAAAAGGGTTTTAAATGCTTCTGTCGAACTTTTGAATTTCATAGCAGAGGGATAATCCTTTCTGAAATCCCTCATCTTGGTCTACATGTCGTATTAAAAAAAGGTTATCCTAATGTGTGGAGTTACAAAATGATTTGTGCAAATTTTGGGCTTTTATGTATGCTACTGAAATCTCTCCTGTGTAGGTAAATTTACATAAAACACTGCTGAGTCTTGTTGCAGGTGACTTAATAGATGACTGTACTGAAACTTTAATTAACAATAAACTAAGAGAATAATGATTAAGTTCTTATTTTGGAAAGAGATAACATATTACTAAAGGCCTAGTTTGCAGTGTAAAAGACCCTACTGTATTTGTATTTTGGCTTTGAATTAAGGATTTTGTATTAACCACTCCAAAACTATTGACGTATCCCATAGCACCATGCAGAACTTAGGTTTTAGAAAAAATTGCTACTGTTGTGTATGATAATTGATTATTAAAAATAGAGTTTTAATGCAGATTCGTTACAACTGACAAACAGGTTTTTAGGTAGATATTGCTTTACAGAGTGATGTATGACACATCGCTGTGATATCCTTTATATCAAATGTGAATTGAAAGCGATCGATTACAGTTGTGCTCCAGAGGTGACAGTGGAAATGAGGAGTAGAAATAGTCTTGTGGCTTTAGGTCTATTTTACACACTGAAGGATTTCAAGTTGGAAGCAACAAGTGTGTGTGCAGTGTGTATTAGGGATCTGTTTCTGGTCAATAGTCGCTGCAATATATTGTATATACACTACAGAAATATTTATCGTTGAATGTCATGAATGGCTACTGAAATTCTGAAGGAGATATAAAAAGAAGCCAGAGCTGGAAGAGGCATTTTAGTGATTGGCCCCCAAGGAGCAGATTCATAAGCACAGCTGGAAATCTAATGGAATTAGAGCTGATTTTATTAGGATTCACTCTCTTTTCCTTTGGTCTTTGATGGGATGATGTTAGGGTTGTGCTGGTGTAAAACCAATTGACATAAGCAGAAATTAGTTAGAGATTTTCAAACTAAAGTGTACATTAGGATATTGAGGGGAAGCGTAGTAAAAACTGTCTAAAAAGGAAGAACTAATGTTCATTGGGGTATTTCTAAAGAATTTGTGAAGGGGAAAGAAGAGAAAAAGAGAAGCTCAAATGAAGTCAATGTCTTACACTGATTTTTCAGCTGTTATGCAGATCAGTAAGTAGATCAGTGGTGCAAAGAATAGCCCTGGTCTCAAAAAAATACATGACTTTATAATATATGTCTTTGTAGTTTTGTCTTTATATGAATAGATAAATAAACTTTTATGTGATATGAATTTATACACATATGCTATATAACTATACATATGTAGAATTTTATATTTTTTTATTATTTACATTTTATACTTTTGTGTATATGTATATATAGATAATGATTATTATCCCACTGTTCTCAGTGGATCCCAAAATGAATGGATTTGGGGTGGCTGTTAATCTAGACAGGTGCATTTCAAGGCTTGAATTTATATAAAAGCCTTGGCGGTTGCTGATGTCAATTTAAAGGCAGAATGAAAAGGACAAATAACTTGGTACTGTAGGTAATGCTAAAGCAGGTGTTTGAATTATGAGATGCTTGTTTTGGGGTGGCAAAAGGAAATCTTTTGCTGTGTTTGATGGGGATTCTGGATTCCACCAAAGTTAATACTAAAGCAAAAGCACTACTTTGACCCATTCACTGCCCTGAAGCATGTGTGATGCTTTCATTGACCTTGTCACATCTTTTCATGTTGAGACAAAATGTCAGTAGATCTGTTATCATTTCATTGGGAAGCCATTTGGGAAAGAGCCTATATGCTACAGAAGGTAGTTGCTGACCTATATGTAATTACACTGTGACTCTTGAGTGCTACTGTGGTAGAAATCTGTGTTCAAGAGATCATGGAGGAAGTACAGAAAGCTGAGTTAAACCTTGAACTAGTCCTGAATTCTGAATGAAAGACATGGGGAGAAGGGCAAATAAATCTTGACAACGTACAGCACCGCTAAGGAGCACTTGCACTGTGGTGCCATATAAAGCTGCTTCACCTTGCTGTCAACTTGGTGAGCTTTGAAGGTAGCTGGAGTGACATTTTTAGCCTGTGAAGACATTGGGAAGATCTCTTGGCCCTGGTCCCAGGCAGCCTGCAGTGGGGCTGCCAGGGGCTTTGTGGAGATCAGGGTCTCAGACGTGTGCTTCCGCTGTGTGTATCAAAATGTTGTTTAATCAGTTTTTTTGATGATTTTGCAGTTTTTGTGAGTTACTCAAGATTCTGAAAAGGTTTGAAGTACTGTTGCAGTGTGACATCACTTTAATGCAAGTAAGCTACAAGGAGGTGGATCCAGCTTTTGCCCTCGGAGCAGTTGTCGACACCTTGCATGACTTCATTGCATCCCCACTCTTGTTTTCACTGTCTGTGAAAGAAAAGGTGGTCCTTATTGACCATGAACAAGCTTTTGGAGATGTCCAGACAAGCAGTCCCGTATTCCCAGAGCTCAGTGCGTAGCTGACGAGTGATGGTGAGCAATACTGCACACAGCCACCTTTGACCCTTAAATCTTCTGGTTTGTCCAAAGCAGTCTCTTGACATGGTTCTACCAAGAGCAGTGCTTGTTGCCCTGCCACCAGCCCCATCCGTTAAAGAAGTTATCTGTGCAGTGCATGTACCAGTACCATGTGGCTGGGGTAAAAATGGCGATTCGTCACCCAAAAATAAGCGCTGTGCTGACTGTAGCTGCCAAACACTCAGTCATCAGTTTCCTCTCCATTAAGTATTTACCACCTCTCTGAGTGTGGTGTAAGCAGATTGTGTGTGGGGAGAGTTAACCATTGACGAAGTTAGTCATCGCTGGAGCGCAGCAGTGGTCTTACAGCTGCCCAAGGCTTTAGGGACATGTGAGGCCATGTCTGTAGTCCTCACATTAATGCCTGTTCTTATATTGGCAGTAATCTTGGTAGTTTAAGCAAGCAAAAAGCTATAGCTCACAGTTCTTGGAGATGGGTTGAATTTAGTTGCTATTAATGGAAAATAAAATCTGGTTTCCATGTTTGCAGTCTACTTCATCAGAAATTGTTATTGCATCAGGTGAACCAGTTCAGTACATCAAACTCACTGCAAACTGAACTTGGTCATAGGTCGTAGCCATTTAGTAACCACACAAGTGTTTTGTTTATTCTCTTTCCATTGGTTTTATATATCTAGTAATAGTATGTAAATTGTATCACGTTACATTCTGACTTCAGTAAGACAAGCTCAGATTAAATATCTTGATTTTCAACAGTTGAATGATGCATGGTAAACCAGAAATGACAGCAGTTCACATGTGCCCTACTGTCGTGGTTCAAGCCCAGCCGGCAACTTGGAACCACGCAGCAGCTCGCTCACTCCCCCCCTTTTCCTTCCTCCCCCTGCTCCCGGAGGGATGGGGAGGAGAATTGGAGGAATGTAACTCCCACAAGTTGAGATAACAGCTCTCCAGTAACTAAGGTATAATACAAACCACTACTGCTACCAATAATAATGATAAGAGGAATAACAAGGGAAAAGGACACAACCGCTCCCCACCCGCCGACCGATACCCAGCCCGACCCGAGCAGCGATCTGGCCTTCCGGGTAACTCCCCCCAGTTTATATACTGGGCATGACGTGCTGTGGTATGGAATACCCCTTTGGCCAGTTTGGGTCAGGTGTCCTGTCTCTGCTTCCTCCTGGCTTCCCCTCCTCTCTGGCAGAGCATGAGACTGAGGAAGTCCTTGGTCAGAGTAAACATTACTTACTCACATCTAAAACCATCGGTGTTATCAGTGTTGTTCCCAGGCTGAACATCAAAAAACACAGCACTGCACCAGCTACTAAGAAGGAGAAAAAATGACTGCTGTAGCTGAACCCAGGACACCTACTCATTCTTTCTAGTCCCCTATGTATTGTTAATTTTCCTGTACAAAAATCTCTGTCATGAATGCAAACAGTGAATCTTACTCCATTTTATCAAAGCCATTCATTACTATATAGATACTTTTATTGTGTTGGTCACTTCAGAGTGGCCAACTTCAACCAGCTTCACTGATTTCTGCTAATAAATATTCTCAATACCTGTGGTTCTTTTGGTTGCTCAAAAGGTATTAATAACCTTCCTGGGAAATCCACGCTGAGGTTAAAATTCAGTATTCTGGACAACCTTTAAGTCTAGTGCCTTCTAAAAGCTTCTAAATGGTGCCTTGTTTAAGGAAGAAGGAAAAAAAAAAAGTCTTTCTGAAGCATCCTATAGCCAGCTCTGGTTTAGTTTGGATGAGTAGCATTGCGTTGTTTCTGCTTCCTACTGTGCTCTTCATGTTTTCACTTCAGCTTCATTCTGACTCTTCATACCTTTGGCTGAAGGTTAATTTAGACCAAAAAAGGCGGGATATTGGCAGATCAAGAAAATCAGAATTTCTGAATGAGATTACTCCTTTTATTGAGGCACGTTGCTTCCCTTTTTTGTTACTTAGCCATTTTGCAGCTTGGGGTCTACCATTAGGAGTTAGAAAGGGATGAGTATACAGCTCCCAACCTGAAATCTTCCTTATCCTTTTGCATGTTGTAATTAGGGCAAGAGTTGCCTTCTTGCATTATACAGGTAGAATATTAGAAAAATCACTGAGTGATGTGTTTCCTTACCTTAGCCTTAGCCCATTTCAGTGTGTGTACATAGGCTGGTGATTGGACGTGCTATAAGGGGGTAGATTTTTTGCTTTGGAAGCAGAGGGTTTGATCTCATCCCTGGAGAGACAGCACCTCTGCTCAACCGGGGACTCGCTGGCCTCTCTTGGCTCTACTGACTATAAATTCTTATAGGTCACATGCAGACATTTACATCGTAGAAATTCAAATGCTTGACCAGGGAATATTATCCCTACCTGAAACCTGTTTGTGGTACATCATTAGGATGGAAGGTGGCAGTGCTTTTTTTACAATGTTCAAAGTACCCTCTCTTCAAATACTCATAAAGGCTACTTAAGTCTAATGCCCATTGTTGTCATAATAAAAGCAGTTTGACCAACTACTTTCACTATCAGTAATTTTTCTGGATTTTATTCTGTGTAATGCATGGTGGTTCATTCGGCTTCAGCTGTAGTGTTTTATCAAGTTTATTTGGTGGTGAAGTTAACTTTTGGAGTGAACTAAAAACCAGCTCTCAAAACTCGCAGCAAGATTTCAAAAGGCTCATTGACCATAAGCAGAATAATATTGGATAACTAAGATACTCTCAAATGTCATAAGCTACTTATGTGTTAAGGGATTCTGTCTAAATTAGTTCATGAAAAGAAGTAACACATCAGAAATACCATGCTATGATACTTTAAACAGATGATGTGTTCTGGGGTTTAAGCCATTGTATTCTGGTTTGGGAGAACTTTAATTTGCATATACCCTTTTTTTGAGGAAAGAAAGCTCAGTGCTAGTTGTGGTTTTGAGATCATCTTGACCAGTGATGTTCTCTTTCCGTGTTGGTATGCATACGCACCTGCACAGGGGAAATGTAAGGCTCCAGTAACTTAACACAGAGGGCTTGTTTTTCCTGATTTTCTTTCCTAGATATACCAAATGAATTTACATGAACTAAATGAATTAATATATTCAAATTTCTGTTTTGTGTAATTTTGGGTATTTTTTTTTCTTCCTTAATTTTTACAGCTTTCTGTGTCGTTACCAAAAATATATGAGGAAGGAAAAAGTGTGGCATACTTCTTACTATTTATATACCAAGGATTTGGCCTTTATGCCAGATGTGAAAGACTGAAAGCAAGACCCAAAGACGTCTGTTCTCCAGGAGGATTTGACTGCTTGTTTGAGAATAGCTGGCCTAGTTCTTTTACTGGCCAGAGCTAATCTGTAAGGGGAACACTGGAAAAAACATCTTGCCTCATTCACAACCTTTAAAGCAGGAGAGGCTCATTGAACTCAACATGAACTTAATGATACCTTTCCAAGAACCACCAGTTACTATATTTGTCTTTTGTTGTACACAATTGCTATTGCAAGTGCTTCATTATTGTCATAAGACTTGTTTCTGTATCTTGAAAGAGTTACAGAGTAAACTAATTTTCCAGAGATAACCGGCTTAGCCTCACAATGATAAGCGCATCCCTCTATGATAGTTTTCTGTTACTTTGGGATGTAAGGAAGATGTGATTTGAAATGTCATGATTTCAGTGTGTAATCAATATTTCTAAGATCAACTGTATCATACGCTTTTATATTATTCTGTATATAGAAGTCTATGGAGACAGGTAGGATGAAGGCAAAGCATGAATTACCTTTTACTTGACCAAACTTCTCCTTTTTCTTAGATCTGTATTGTATGTAGTACTATAAAAAGTTTGGTCGTTTTGTTTTACTAGGGTTCCTTAATCTTTCACATTTAGGTACATCAAGGCCAGCATTTTGAAACAGGACTGATGCCTGAAGCAAGGCACAGTCTTCAAATTTTGGCCTAAACAAATGTTCATTCTCTTTTGAGATGCCAAATATGAAAAATAACCTGAGATTTCCCTCAATAGATTCTCACATTCAGTCATTTTTCTGGCAGCCAGCCTGCCCTACTATTTCAACTATCAGCCCTGTTGGGACATATTTTTAATGGGGTCAGTCAATTGGTAAGGCAGCTCTCTTGGCGTTTGGAAAGCCGTTCCCTCTGAATAGCAGTCATTAGTTCGTTCGGCAACACTGAGTCACTCTGAGCAATGCTTGCATCCCACAGGACTGACGTCTACGCCAATCCACTGTCTAATGTTATGCGGAACATGTAATAGAATCATAGAATGGTTTGGGTTGGAAGGGGCCTTAAAGATCATCTTGTTCCTACTCCCCTGCCATGGGCAGAGACACCTTCCACTATACCAGGTTGCTCCAAGCCCCGTCCAACCTGGCCTTGAACACTGCCAGGAATGAGGCAGCCACAACTTCCTTGGGCAACCTGTTCCAGTGCCTCACCACCCTCACAGTAAAGAATTTTTTCCTAATATCTGATTAAATATTTTCTTATCTTTGTTTAAAGCCATTCCCCCTTATCCTGTCACTACCTGACCTTGTATAAAATCCCTCTTCAAATTATTTGTAGGCCCCCTTAAGGTATTGAAAGGCTGCTCTTAGGTCTCCCCTGAGCCTTCTCTTTACCAGGCTGAACAAGCCCAACTCTCTCAACACCTAGCAGATCATAAAACAAATAGACAAATTTTAGAAGGTGATACATTCACATACAAAACAAAACCAGAATTTGGCAGCAAAAGCTATTTCCTTTAATCTACAAGTGTATTGGCTTTGTTGTATTCCTTCATACAGCACAGCCACTGTAGTCAGCCTTTGGGCTAATACAGCTGGCTTGGTAAAGTCCAAGTGATGATCTTTCAGTATGATTGCTAACTTACCTTAAATTTAATAAAATTGCAATATCTGTGACAGTAAAAGATAACTGTTTTCCTCTCTTTTTAAAAGGAGGAAAGGGTAAAAAATGGTGACAAACTTTGTTGTTATATTCCAGGATAATAAAGAAATAAAGCTATCAATTATACCTTATACAGGCACTAGATTAGTTAGTAGTTGACTGTAAATTGCCGTCTAAGATGTACAGTCATTGGGTTTGAAGTTAAACAGGATCCTCAGAAATGCTTAGTGCACTTGAAGAATAGGCCCTTGTATGTTGAAGTTGTTACCGTGTAATATGATGAAGTACCTCATCTGTCTGTGAAGACCACCTGGGTTTATATTAACTGTGAGTCATTCTATTAAAATCTTGTAATGGGATTATAAACAGTCTTTTCACAGCACTGTTGTCGTGTTAAATGATGTCCGTGTCAGTAAGTCACTTGGACACCTTGTCATAATCAAGAGGGAATCTTGTCTTTCCTTTTTTCCTAATTCTTTACACAGCAAAATAAATGAACATTTAGCCTGATCTGTTTCTGAAGTGGAACATCAGTAGAGATTTCAGTGCCAAAATTCAAAACTGAAATCTTCTGTTGGACAATAACAAACTGGAGGAATGTACAGATATATGTATCTGTATTGATATTACATTTCTTAGGGTCCAAAATTTTCTTTATGTGTATGTGGTCCTCCTAAAAGGCAGAGCAGCTCAGTGATGAAGGCATGTAATAGGACTAGAAGAGAGGTGATCTCTGTGTCTCCTGTTGAGGGTATCTGACCTGCCGGTTGAAATGTTAAAACTTTTACTGGTCTGACTCAGACTTTACTTTAGATAACCTGAAACCTTTATTTTACAACACAGAAACAGCAGGTAATGTTCCTGCTCTGTTTTTTACCTAGAAGCATGGATCATTTAATGACTAATGATGTGGAAGACCTGGGTTCAGTTTGCACGAGCGGCTGAGGAGATTCAAAACTGTCTCCTGCACTTGCAAGGAGAACTCTATTTTATGAGGCTTTCATGGTTTACGAGGTGAAGTTATGAGGCTGTTCTGAGACGGGATCCTTTTGATGCATCCTTTTCAAACTGGTCTGCTTTACAGGTTTTATGATTTACAGGACAGGAGAGAGAAAGAATATTTTGATTGTAGGCAAATTTTCAAGAGTGTTTTTCTCCGCAGGATTTTTCTCTTAACTGGACGTGTATACCAGACAGGTAGTTCATTACATCTTGGCTCTATGAGAGACAGATGACTTTAGCTTCTAATTCATGCTGTGTACTATTTGCAGTCTACCAACATGCCACATTAGGCACACAGGCCAGAGGTTGTCAACAGCTGTGTTAGAGGAAGGCGCACTCATGCCATCTCACAATTTGCTTACAAAATACCCTTCATTGATTTCATCCAGTCATTATCTAAAATAACATGGAATGAGAACTCAAGACTCCCTTCTCACTGTATCCTCACTGAGGAATAGTAATTATTTTCCTATAAAATGTGAAACAAAGGTCTGTGTGGGATTCTGATCTCCAGCTGCACCTTCCTTGTTTTCAGGAGGAACTTCAGGGCTGTAGAAGAGGACTTCAGTGCTGGAGTCAAGGTGGTGGTGAGGATGCTGCATGGCTTAGCCCAGCACCAGCAGGACAGTCAGTGGGATGTTCTGCTCTGAGAGACCACTTCGTTGCTAGCTAAGTTAGGGGGGGTTCTGTTCAGTGTGATGAGGTTTATTTGGTGGAGACTTTTTTCCTTACAAAGTTAATCTGAAGTGCTTAACATCCTCTAATTAATGAGGGCAGAGGAAACCTTCCTTGTCATCAGAATTTTTCATACCTGCTCATTTTCAGGGATGCTTTAATCTTTCTTTGGAAAACTGTCCTGTGCGCAGTTGGAGATGTGAGTGGTAGGCTCGTTGTTCTTTGCTGATGTGGTGGCTACTGTGAATTTGTTGCTTGGGAAGTACAGACAAGGTGAGCACCTGGCCATGGCCAACATATCTGTGAAGATGAGCAGTATCTAGCAAACTTTCCCCAGTGTAATGGATTGAAAGTCACAGACTAGACAAGCTGTTGAAGGATCATCTTTGTTGTGGAGTTCGAGATTAAAGGTACACAGGAATAGGATAGGGGGAACATTTAGACTTGTTCCAAAGGAGGGCCACAAAAATGATCAGAGGGCTGGAACAACTATCCTATGAAGAAAGACTGTGAGAGAGTTGGGGTTGCTCAACCTGCAGAAGAGAAGGCTCTACACAGAACTTACTGCAGCCTTTCAGCACTTAAACAGGGCTTATGAGAAAGATGGAGAAAGACTTTTTACCAGGGCCTGTAGCGACAGCACAAGGGACAATGGTATAAAACTGAAGGATGGCAGGTTTAGACTGCACATCAGGAAGAAATTTTTTACAATGATGGTGTAAAAGATGTTCCAGAGTCTGGAATAGGTTGCCCCATCCCTGGCAGTGTTGAAGGCCAGGTTGAATGGAGCTTTGAGCAACCTAGCAGGGGGTGTTGGAACTAGGACATCTTTAAGGTCCCTTCTCACCCAGACCATTCTACAATTCTGTGATACATTTATGTCTAGATATGGACAGCAGAGGTGAGCTCAGAATGGAGCAGAAGTGGTGAGTGTAATGACATTCAGAAGGGGGTACCTGAGCTAATCAACACAATTACACTGTGGCTCTGCCTCAGGAAGCAGCACAGAGGTACCATGGCCCATATAGGGCCTGGCTGTTCCTCTGTGTCAGAAGCTGTCTTCTGTATTACTTCAATGCAGAAGTCTTGAATTATTGAAGAAGCTGCACAGCTTTTAGATTTCTCCTGTTAGATTTTCATGGCTGTAACATTCAATTTTGTATATATTAAAGCTAGAGATACTTTCCTTAATTGACTGATAAAAAAAACCCCTAAATCTAAGTGTGAGTTCTCCTATTTAATTTGTAATAAATTAAGAGTTGTCAGTACTAATTAGTGCTGTAAAATATCTTAAACATAAGACCCATGTGTCAATAAGAGTAATACTGTCTATGTCTCAGGAGAACGAGAAACTTGGGTATGTCTACCCAGAGATGTATGTGGTGTGCTTATCTTCATTTGGTCGTGCACTGTAATACTTGTTAGTGGAAAAATGGAGCAATTCAGTTTATACATCTTTTGAAGTTACTTCATGCTACCCTCCTGCAGTAAATTAGCACATCAGTTTTGCATGTAACTCAAGTCTTCCTTTGAGTCAGAGCAGCAAAGCAGCACACGTGCAGGGATCAGCTCTTGCACCTTAAACTACAGAATCATAGATTGGTTTGGGTTGGAAGGGACCTTACAGATCATCTAGTTCCAACCCCCCTGCCACGGCCATGGACACCTTCCACTAGACCAGGTTGCTCAAAGCCCTGTCCAGCCTGGTCTTGAACACTTCCAGGGATGGGGCATCCAAAACCTCCCTGGGTAACTTGTGCCACTGTCTCACCATGCTCATAATGAAGAATTTTTCTTCATGGTGCTCCTTGAACAATAAGGATGGAAATGCTCAGTAGCTTTAGATCCTTCATGTAAGCTTTGGCTGTAGAGTAGGGTGGATCCATGTGTCTGTGTATGCATCTCAAAATTCCACAATGAATTCTCAGAGTTGAGGGATACAGTTAAGTGCCTTTTTTCTTTGACTGTAATAATAATTCTGACTCAAAGATGGGGAGTGATTTCAATGTTGTGGCAAAACAACAGCTCCATAGCTCGTACCTGTTATATCTAACATGTGTCTGTGTGTCAGTGCTCACCCTAACATCGCTGTTGTGATGTTACACAACATCACACAGCAGGCAGTTTCTTTATTTCTGTATTAAAAATGAAATAAAGAATTGCAGAGCCTTTCTAGCAGCACGAAGTGAAGCAAATAATGAACTTTCTTCTGGCTCCCCTGTGCTTGCAGGAGGTGCTTGTGTGCCTCTTTTGCTGGGGTTTGCGTAGGCAATGACTTGCATGTCTGCCAGAATTGTCTGTCACCTTGTGTCCTCGGAGGTGTGCTGCTGTACCCCTGCCACTGCCAGCATCTCCCCATGAGGGTGACAGAGCCTGTCCCCCAGCTCCCTGCTGTCTTCTGAACTCCAGGAGGTCTCAGATGGTACCATGTGCCTGAGCATCCGAACTGAACCCAAATCATTTGGCTTGGTGAAACAGCTGAGGGTAAACTCCGTACAAAATGTGGTTTTGTTAACAAAGGAAAGGGATGGGGAGGAGGCAGGGAAGGGGGATTTAGGTCAACCAAAAACTTTTGGGAATTGATTTAAAATTCACTAGGTTATTATAATCAGTAAAGAAATAACAGATCAGGAAATAACTGATGTGTGTTCTTTAACTGCCTAAATATTTAATGTGTCAATATGCAATTTTAGGCACTATCTTATATTTCCAAGTTGCTATAAGCTTAAGAAATGAAAAGTTACTGAGCTGCTGTTGCAGACACCTTCTTTGAAAATTGATGTTTCTTCTGTTTAAAAACAATTAGCCCTCTGGAGTAAACTTAGAGTGATGTCATCCATAACTAATAATACGATGATCATACTAGTTTTGTGTTACTCTGTTCTGAGAAAAAAAAGTAAAAAGTAAATACCCAGTTTATTCTGCTCTGTAATAAAAATCACTGTGATATTGTTAGCTATTAAAAACCCAATCATTTTAAGTTTATTATTCAGCTGTTGAGATATGTATTTTAACTTTTAAAGGTATAAAGAAATAGAGTAGGAGTATGTACAATTGTCTCGGATTTCAGGTGTGATAGTTTCAGATAATGAGAGTCGTTATAGACACACACTGTGGGCTTTAGAGCAGGAAAATTAATGTGACTAATGATAGACCTTGTTCTAGGCTATTTATATTCAGTACCTTTAAAATAAGAAAGAATAAAATAACATAAATAGGGCTTCATAGTTAGAATGCATTTATTTTTTTGTTAGTATAAGGTTTCAGCTCTAATACTGTAACTCTAAACTTTTATATTGTAGTACTAGAAAAACTCTTGAGATTCTCCCCCTACATTTTCCCTTCTGTAAAGTGGAAGTAGTCTGTATTATCCCCAGCTAAAGGAGGTTTCTGAAGACTAATCAGTCTGCAATAACCAGGAAGTGGTTCTTGTTGTCATAGGGTAAGAATGGAAACAAGGAAGCCTTCACAGTCAGCTTCAGAGTATTGGTATTAAATGGTCTGTACCTGTGTGTCTGCTTATGCATGGTGTCAATAGGTTGTCCATCTCATAATCCATATCCTATCTTATTTAGCCTTTAACTGTAAATTTTATAACATACATACGAAGACTCAGAAACGATGCACAGAGAGGGTTAGGTTTTTATTCTCGGTCTTTTCTTCTGTAACAGTAAGTACGCTGACATACCAGGTCAAGGAGTTTAATCAAAATCCATTCCAGAGGCATTAAAAACTAATTTTCCAAATATACATAGTCATAGTTTGTATAGGAGCACGCTCACTTTTGGGGGAAAAAGTCAGAAATAGACATCCCAATTCTCTGTTCCCAAAAGCCACATCAAAAGAACATTGGTAAGCCTGAACAATGAAGCAGTCTGCCTTTGGGCAGCGTTAGGAGGAGGGCTGTCTGTGCTAACTTTAATCAGACCTTCTAGCGGGCAGTTACTGCAATACACACTTTGTGTCTTCATATTTTGTGGATGGGTGTTGCAGAGGGACGGGATGTTCCACCAGCAGGTTTCAGGGATATCTGCTGACAGCAGGGGAATGGTGAACCACAGGGCTTTGGGTCCTGTGCCAGGCACTGGCAGGGCATTTTGCTTTACTTGGCACAAACCCTTTTCACTGGGGTATGGTCACTCCAGGCTTGACCTGTGTTATCTTCTCTGGTCTGGGACACTCTTCCTTACATGCAGCCAAGGGCCACCGCCTTCTCAGCTGATCCCGTCACCCAGGGAGATGAGCGCTGTTTACTTCCCACCTCATCTTCATCTCATAGTCTTCCCAGTTACATCTGAGGTGACATTAGTTGACCTAATGGCTTCCTTAGGATTTAAAATGCCTGAATTCCTTAATTCGCAGACTCTACTTGTGTAACCCTTTGAAACCCTGGTCTCTTTGCTGGTCGTATCGCAGCCTTCCCAGCCAGGACTCACTATCAAATTCCTCTCTCAGACAGTGCCAGACCTAATCTTTGTCTGCCTCTGTAGGACCTCTTTTCCCACCAATGTTTTCCTTCTCCTCCTAGATTTGACTCTTTTTTCCTTATTCAAGGTCAGCTGATGTCCTCTTAGGCACTGTCCAGTCCCAGAGAAAGAGCAGCAGTGGGAAGCAGGAGTTCAAGGGGGTGAGAGGCAAACTCACTGCACCCAGTTTAATGAGCCTGGGGTAGAACCACCCCCACCCAGAGGATGAGAGGTTTTGGCTGTACAAATTCAAGCCATGGACCCTAAGAACCAGCTAACTGTACTGGGCATGTTTGTTTTACTGGGACTATCAAGCAGTAATAGGGTGGTCCTGGTTGTCTGTTTGAGAACAGACACTGGAAAGTGCTAGTTTCAGTAGAAGCTTACTTGAACTTCTTCTTAAACTTCTTCTCTCTGAAACGAATCTTATTTTTTTTTCCCTCCAAACCACTGAATGGCTTAATTTCAGTCAGATCTAGCTGTAGTTAGTTCTACTTGATGTGTTTATTTTAGTAAAGTGTGTCAAAACTGAGATACAATCTCAGTTAAGAGGTCAGAAGAACAAAATGAACTTAAAGTTCAGCCTTAAGGACAGTAAACAGAAGGAGGTTCATTTGAGGAAATGAATCCTTCTAGTGGAAATTAAGATGAACAAAGACAAGCGGAGAGAGACAGAGAGAAACTCAGTTGTAGTGTATGGATAATATATTGGGTGTAAATTTCAGGCATGGCACCACCTCCACCACTCCTGATGTATTTATCAGATAGTCGTAGAATCATTGAAGTAGTTCGTGGGTATCTTTGTATCTCAGAGGACATGTGGGCAAGACTGAGACAGAGTTACGAGGAATAACTAAAAGGATTAACCACCTAGTCTTTAAAGCTATTTTTACATCATACGTATTTAGTGGGTGCAGAGTCCTCTTGCAGCCTCTGGCACTGCTTGTCCAAGGAGGAATGATGTGGAAGTACAAGACCAGATTGTTAGTGCTGGGCTCTGAGGCTGGTGGAGACATGGCTGAGTTTTGCCTAGAGCTGGGCAACAGCTTGCAGGTAGTTAAAGGGTATAAATAACAGTTTTGTGCATTATTTGCCATAGTCCTTTTTTGCTAATACATTTATAAATATTTTGTGATGAAGTGCAGAATAGAAAAGCATTTAGCAAATCTTTGCATCAAAATTTTGACTTCTGGATCTTTAGCAAATTGTTGGCTGCAGATTATTCTTCAGGCTTTACTTGTTTTTCAGTCCAGGTTGGTTTGCATGGAAACATTGAATATTTCCGTGTTAGGTATAAATAAATCTTAGAATATAATTTGAGCATTTTCACCTAGAAATGTCAAAGCTGCTGAGGTCTTTTTTTCAAAAAATGACTTTCACTAAGCCTTGCTAATTTGGTAGGTATTTGGGAAAAGTTCCTGTTTTATTTCACGTCAGGCTAAGTAATAAGTCTAGATTGACAAACCAACATCCCAATGTATGTCTGGTACAATTTTCTTTATTATTTTCCAATGTAAACATCAAGGATTCAATTTATTCACTCAAGTTTTTGCATAAATTAAATGGAAAAATTCTGATTTACAATTGAACTAAAGAAAATACAGGACTTTGTGAAATCAAAATTGGGAAGAATTACCCCCAGAAACATGGGGAAAAATTTATGAAAAGAACTGCTAAGTAAATGAGTGAAATTCTTGTCTGAGATTTTATAAAGTAACTTTTCTTCAAATCCCCAAAAGTAATTCTCCATTGGAGGCAATGGGATATTTTTTCATGGTATTTTATCTCCCCTTTAACAATTATTTAGGGATCTGCCATTTGTTCAGAAGTTACTCTCAAATCTAAAATGGATTTTTACAAGGAATACAAATACACTATCAATATTTAGAATCATAGAATCATAGAATGGTTTGGATTGGAAAGGACCTTAAGATCATCTAGTTCCAACCCCCCTGCCATGAGCAGGGACACCACACACTAAACTATGTCGCCCAAGGCTCTGTCCAACCTGGCCTTTAACACCGCCAGGTTTGGAGCATTCACAACTTGCTTGGGCAACCCATTCCAGTGCCTCACCACCCTCACTGGAAAGAACTTCTTCCTTAAACTCAATCAGTAATAACTTGTCCTGTGCCATTGGAGAAACCCTTTGGTAAACCTGTCAGAGAGTTAAATGCCAGGTAACCTGAATGCTTGCTCTGTCTCTGCAAATGCATTGTTTAAAAATAAGTAATTTCACACTAGATGTATTTGCGTTCATTGTTAAACATGTTTAAAAATTAATGCTGTTTGCATTGGGATCTCCATTCATTTTGAAGCACATTTCCCCAGTCCCAGTTTGAGCTGTTGCTAAAGGTTGCAGCACATAGCACATTTTTATTGTTGAAATGGTTGTGGAATAACCCTGTACTGTGACTGTTCAGGAAAAGTTAAAAAGTGATTTTTACAGCCCTGAAGCTTGAATTTTGCTTGCTTATTTATGAATGGTTGGTTTGAATTTGCTCTCCCCAGTACTTAGTTAATTCTCTTTTATTTTGGGGCATCTTTTGTAGCATCTACACATTTAGAGACACTTCTAACAAAGGCCACCTCCACCTCGTAGCATGTTTCTTTTGCCTCTTCAGACTCACAAAGATAATAGGAATTTTAGTTTTAGGCCTTGAGGGTTGGAAACAACCACTGTGAAATCAAACATCCAAGTGCTGCACAGAAATAATGATATATTAAATGACTTGCAAGTATTTTAAAGTGATTATCTCTCTGTCTCTCCTGTTGAATCAATTCCAATTTGTTTAAATGCATTTCCATTGAACCTCTTTTTGTTTGAATAATTCCTGGACTCTGCCCTCTCTCTGTCTTTCTTGGTGCCAACTGGTGCTTTTTAGAAAAGCTTCTATGGGAGGAGTTGTAACAGTGTCTGACTCAGCCTTACTTGGGAGTACCATCTCTTGGGGATCTCTTTTCTTCCTTGGAACACAAATTTAACCTTGACCCTGAACAGCCATTATTTGAAAACTGATAATAAGCCACTTTTTAATTTATGCTTCCAGAAAAGAAGCAGGGAGATCCAGCTGCCTTGCATTCTGTTCTTTTTCAGTGTGACCTCTTGTGTTTGCCCAGCGCATCCGAGCTGAGCAGCTCTGTCAGCCTGGGAAAGTCTGCAGCAGCAGCCTTGAGCAAAAAGGCACGAATTCCTGTTCACTTGCTGCTTTTGCATCTGGAAATGAAATTTTAAGTATTTTGCTCACTTTTAGGCTTTCAACTGTCTGTATGTTCGCCCTTCTGATTTTCTACAGCTTCTGTCACCACTGTACTGATGCACCCTTCATGTACAGATTTGTTGAGTCTTGAATGTTTTTTTCAGGGGGAGCAGTGTTTCAAATAGAGGTTGTTTAGTTCAAGTCTTTGCAGGCTGTATTTCTTCCTCCTTTTCTTAGAGTATTTTGTTACTTTGGTTGAAGTGGAGATTTTCCGGCGGAAGCACGTGAGCCTTGTGAATGGAATTTCTCATGATGGAAAGGTGTTTTCAAAAAATCTCATCTGTAATTTTGAGGAGAGTCCACTCCTAGATTAGCAAGATAACCCAAAAAAGACTCTGAGCAAAGTGCTGACTACTTAAGCCGTAACTTCCGGGGCTCTTTGAAGTGCCTGGGCTGCTGCTTACCCAAGCTGTCCCTGTGCCAACCTTTTGTACTCTGCAAGTGCCTAGCTGGGGCATGACAGGACGAAATACATGTGGGCAGATAGGCTTCATGGCGAGCACCAACAGAACTGCAGTTTCGGGGATATGAGCTTTCTATTTCTGCTCTTACCTACAGGAAATACTAGGAAAATATTCCATTTTAATTTTAAAAGACAAACTCTATACCAAATATAAACATATCTAAACCCAATCTACCTGCACATCTCATGGCATTAGAGTTGTAAGCACATCTGTTTGCTATGCAGAAGCAAAATTACTTCTGCTAGAGCAAGCACTTTTTGTCATTTCGAACCTAGCTTGTGTTTCTTTTACTGTGAAGTGTTAGCAAATCTGTAACCTGCAGAATATTCCCAGTTATTTAAATCTCACCCTCCAAGCGTGATGATCAGAGCTGAAAGCTGCTCTAGGTGGACAGAGTTCTGCACTGCCTGCTCAGAAGAATTCACTCCTGCATCACTGAGCCTTGGCGTTTTGGTACAGCTGTGGCAATGACATGGTTAAAATTATGGGTAGCTTTTCAGGAGGAGTATGATTTTTTCTCATTTCAGTATCCTGAGATGTTAAAAGCTCTGAAAAAACAAAATCATCCTGCCTGAAATTTCTCCTGCCAGAACAGAATGAGGTGGGGCTGCATGATGACGACCAGGAGGGCTTGTGTGATTTGCCTGGGAGTTAAAACATTTAGCAATTTATTTTTTAACTTCCTGTCCTCAAAGCCAGCTTATTTTATAAATGCTAAATTTAGTCTGTTCAGTTTCCGTCATCAAGGACAGCTTTTTTGGTATGCTTTCTTACAAATTGTTTGACCTTGGGAGATTGCTGCCAGAAAGGAAGAACACTTCAGAAGCTGACAACTGATTGTTGGAGGTTTGTAAACTCTGTTGTGTGGGAGCAATAAAACTCCACAAAGACATAAAGACTCACTGAAGCTTAGTATCCTGTGAAGTCGATGAGCTGCAAGGCATTGAGATGAGTTGCTGAAAACAAAATGATCTTTGCTTTTTCACTGGTTTTAACCTCAGCTGTGTGGAAACAATGAGCACTTCATGGTTTGGTTATGGATGGGGGACAATACTGGTAAGCAGGGAAGATTGCCACGAGTAGAGTAAGAAAGTGGAAAGGGGCTGCTGCAAAATTCCCTCCTGAGTAAGTTAAGAGGTGTTAAGAGGTGTTCAGGGGGGTGGAAAGAAGATGAAGTAGAACTGTGCAGTAAAGGATGGCCGTACAGTAGGTAAGAAGTTACCAGCCATAATTTCACCGTGCTTCGCTCAGGGTCATGTGGCTGGTTTTGTGGCTGACTGACTGTTTTTCCATAATGATTGGGGAAAAGGGCAGCAAGGAATGCTTTTTTACACAGCCAAGAAAAGCTTTGTGAATAGGGAAATCACGTGTTATGTTCCTGGTGGTGTTTATTAATGGTAAGCTAATGAAACGGAGCACTGCAGAGAATACTGGTGTACAGCTTTAAAGGGCAGGCGCAAAAAAAATGAGCCAAGAGCACGGACTGATAGAGGCTGCAGGTTTATTAAAAAGCCTTTTCTAGCAAGGAGCTATCCTAACTTTCCTTCCAGTTACATTTCAGCCTGGATTTGAGAGGATGGTGAAGAGCATAAGGATGTGATGGAACACAGGGAGGCAAGGCTGAGACTGTCACTTTCCTTTGTACCAGCTGCAGGAGCAATACAGATGCTTCTGCATCCTGAGGTGAGGGAGGCCACATGGAGCTATACCCTCTCATGTTGTATTTCCATGGTCTGGGCTGGCTTCCAAGGAAGCCCTCTGGGTTACAGGGACCTCAGGCTGAACCCTTTCTAACCCACCAAATGCTCTGAAAGCTGCCAGACTCTCAACAACAGAGTTTAGACCCCTAAAACCAAAACGAAATTTGCAAAAACAACACAGATACTTTTGGGAGCTAGACCAGAAAACCAGTGATGCCCAAACTAGCAATCAGCTGATCCCACACCATCATAAGAAGCCCAGTCCACTAGATGAGGGTGGGAAGGCAGGAATAGAGAGACAGGAATTAAAAAAAACAGCCAACCATTTGTCTTTTATCCAGTTGACTTTGTGAGCTGACAGAATGGCTGGAGGTATATCTCTGAATGTCCCAACCATAGTGAGCTTCTCAATTAGAGAATTGGTGGTTCCATTAAATAAAACTGACATCAACACTCATCGTCTAGGGAACTGAACAGTTAATTGTCAGTTAATAGTGTTCTGAGGAGATTCTAAGAAATAGTGTGCTGAGAACTGAGCCCTCCCTTTTGGCTTCATTACTACTCTTCATCTCATACTTTCTGATTCTGATGTAGTCATTGGCGTTGGGAAAGGTTCGCTTATGCTGTCCATTTTCAGGAAATAATGATAATTTAATGTTCAAAGTTTTGATTCAGATAATAGAGCTTTGGCAGTTGAAATAAAACCTGAGATCGTGGAGAAACATCCATACTGCTTGTAGGTCACTGTAAGGGAGCGTGAGTTGTTGGGGCTGATCTTTTTGTTCACCACCACCAGCACAAAATATAGCACTCGTTTACAATTTGTATCTGAAGTACGGGATGTACAAGCCTGTTTTGATAAGGATCCTGCTGTCTTTTTTAATGTTGACTGACATCAGTCACAGCCTGAATTTACTAAAGAAAAGGGCATTCTTAGTCTTAAGAGTTTTGTCAGGGAAAGGAGGTCATTGAAGGATATAACCAGTTTTCATCCTGTTTGGAGAAATTTATGAGGGATTTGTAAAGGTTTCGAGTTTAGTTTCACTGCTGAAGACTGAAATAATACTATCAACGGTAGTACTGTAGTACATAGAGACTGCATGGCCTCTCCAGCACCTCTGGACATGAACAGGATACCTACCAACACGTAGATGCAGTGTAAGAAATGTACAGTGTAAATCAGATGCAGTAGAGCTATTAAAAGAGAAAGTGATTTGTAAGATTGAGTGTAGTTACATTGTACTTATTTCTCCTTTTTATTTTTTTATTCCCAAAAGACTAGGTGTAATTACTATAGTAAAACAAAAGCCTGTTCTTAGCACAGTGAGGAAAAATCTATAGGTCATCACCTGTGTTTTGTCTTGAAGACAATTGACTCTATCCATGGAACAAGTAATTTGCATGGCGTCAGCTACATGAGGATTTGGTGTTCTTCCTTACCCTTCCTGTAAGGGACCTGGTGCTGCTTGCTGCAAAGGCAGGTGTGGGACTTTGGGGCAGACTGTGCTCCGTTTGGTGATGGACTGCTTTCAAGGTCCATGTGGGCCCCTTGTGTCAAGTCTCAGAAGTATCCTGGAAGTCAGAAGAGTCCTGGGAGCAGTCTGATGTGCTTGTGCTGGGTACATCAAGTCTCTGGTGCACTTGTGGGTGCTTTGAAGAGCAACGGAGGGCAGCAACAGCAGGGTACTCCATCCTTCAGTGCACAGAGTAACAAGCTGTGTTGCTGTGGTAGGCGGCATTGGGTCAACCTGAAATCTGCCTCTGGCATCCAGGGGAAGCCTGGAAGTATGTCAACATGTGGGATTTCCTCCATGGCACATTATCTGCCCTCTGGATGGAGCTGGCAGTTCGTACTACTAGGTAACCCTTGCCCAGCCGTTTGCACAAGGGCATCCCTCATCTCCCTTGTACGAGAGTTGATCCTGTTTATCCCCCTTCTCTCAGACATTTAAGGTAGAAGATGTTGCCTTTGGCCTTAACGAAGATTTGGGTGTAGCCTGTGCAGGGTGTCCCCCTCTGCCTTGTCTGCACTGTGCCGCCAGTCTGTTCAGTTCAGCAGAACCAGTCTGTTTGCCAATTGCATGTACAAGACTTATCAAAATTTGACAAATTACCTACTTGTGCCATGTATGTTTATGGTTTTGTCTTTGTCGTGGCACATACAGTATCCCTAATGCAGAATCTCATTACTGACAATAGCCTGGGTAAGGTGTTTTCAGAGGAAGTAACCAGCAATCATCACTGGGCAATTACAGGTGGTTTTGCCTTCTTCAGGAAGAGGTTTTCGTAACCTTGTCACTTGTAGCTGGTTATGCACTTTAAAAACCTGTTCTTCACTCTGTGTTCTTCTTTAGCAGGAGAAATTCCCATTGTCTTTATAAAGGGTTTTTTTGCTTTTGTTATTTGTATTACAGCAGAACAGCAGGGTCCAGGGACCGGATGAATTGGGGTCCCTTTGTTGTAAGTTGATTTGTGTATGAATAGAGGAAGAGACTCGCTGTACCAGAGATGTTCTTGCTTTCAAATGGAGGAAAATGCCAGCTCTGGGAGCCAGTCTAAATCAGCTGAATAGATGGGATCTAGTAGAATATCTCATCTTTCAGTATGCCAGGGATACTACGCACTTGGGCTGTTATTATTAGTATTTTTAATATTAGTGTTTCTCTTTTCCTTTTGCAATAGAATTCCATTCCGTGATGAAATCTGGCTCTGACTCAAATCCAGGAGGGTTCTCCATGAAAATATTTAACATAGTTGATTATAAAAATCCCAAAGTGAATTCATAACTTGCTTGACTGTTAACTTTTTTAGGATAGACAAACTAAAATATTTGTGGTTTAAATATTTCTGACTTAATAAGCAATTGAGAGAATGCATTTAGAGCTGCTTAGGTACCATAAAAAGATTGCTTGTTAGATCTGTATGTGGAATAATTGCTTTGGGTCAAGTGAGATTTGAAGTAGGTTGGCAAATGTTTTTTATTGAGGTTGGTTTTCCATACTACAACACGTAACAGTGTGGTAGAGGAGCTCTGCTACAGTGCAGTGCCATGGAGGTACTTAGCTGAGGAGCTGAGAGCTGGGCTATGTCTTTCTACCAGGTTATCGATGGTCATTCTGTTCCTTGCTCTGCCTATTGAAAATTAATTGAAAAACATTTTTAAAGAGTGGTTATGAATGATGTACTGTCAGAAAGGGAAGATAAATCAAATGAGCTTCTCGAGGGATCTATCTTTATTTATAAATTGTTAACCTCTTTGATGATGGAAATAAGGAATAAAACTATAAAAAGAGCATATGGCACCACCAGTCTAGAATAAATTTAGGTGAACTAGCTTTGAAAGAGTTGGTGTAAAGCATAGAATTATTTTGTGAAGTCAGAAAAATTGTTCTTAATTAAAATGGGAAAAATAAAAGAATGTTGTAACAAAAGAAAGTTGTAACAAAAATCTAATGTGCTAATTCAGAATAATGAATTGCTGTAGCCACTGCTGCCTGTAACAGGGCAACCATACAAACGTGGGGCTCTGTACTGACCTGTAAGTTCATTATCAGTAAGTACACAGAATGCAAAAAGTCAAACACTGAACTGAAGGACTGTGTTTAGTGTAAGGCACTGCCTTCTGGGAAGTGGTGTGGAAAAAGTGCAGAGGTCACTGTAAAGAGCAAATGAGAGTCCTAAGGCTTGTTTTTTTAAAGCTGACTTATGACAGAAAGAAGCAAGGTCTGCCTAGTCTAGAAGAAGGTAGACAAGTAGGGAGAAATTACAGTCCTTGAGCACTCAGAAAATTGTTTGAAAAATGGGTATGACCAGTTTTTCTTCATGTCTGTTGGAGATAACACCAGAGAGTAATGCTGTAGCTTGAAGATAGATGTTGGGAAGAAATGTCCTGTCAATATAAACACTGGTTATCTGTGGAGATACAAAAGTTTTTGTCACTGATGACTTTGTGTAATGCAAAGAAACAGGATGATTTTGTAGTTGTGAATCTTGCCACCTCTGAGAAATGGGAGTAGAACTTTTTTAATATTCTGTTCAGACTGAACATGTCTGTGATTTTTAGCATGATTTAAAAAATTGTCCTTTAGAACTCTGAGCTTCAAAACAAAAGGAGACAAATCCTGTGGCTTTCATGACTGAGACGTGTGATGCGCCTTAGCAATTGGGTGTGTAAGTTGTCTTTAGCCACATGCGTAATTATGTCCCTTTGTCCTTCCTCAACAGTCTCCAAACGTCCACAACTATCCAGATATGGAAGCTGTACCCTTGTTACTAAACAACATGAAGGCAGACCCCACGGAGGATTCATTATCTACAGACCATTTCCAAACACAGACTGAACCAGTGGACTTGTCAATAAACAAAGCCAGGTCGTCCCCTACAGCAGCTTCATCTTCACCAGTTTCCATGACAGCATCAGCCTCCTCCCCTTCTTCCACTTCTACTTCGTCTTCTTCTTCTTCTAGTCGACCAGCTTCATCACCCACAGTAATAACATCGGTATCCTCAGCAGCGTCTGTACCGTCAGTATTAACTCCAGGTCCTCTTGTGGCCTCAGCATCTGGTGTTGGAGGCCAGCAGTTTTTGCACATTATCCATCCAGTACCACCTTCCAGCCCCATGAACTTGCAGTCCAACAAAATGAGTCATGTGCACCGTATCCCCGTGGTGGTACAGTCGGTACCTGTTGTCTATACAGCTGTGAGATCACCTGGGAATATGAACAACACTATAGTAGTACCACTGTTAGAGGATGGGAGAAGCCACGTCAAAGGTAAGGTGGAACCAGTTTTGTGCACCTGTGGCATCCTTAAAACTGCTCTTGTATGAGGAAATTATAGCAATTTTATACAGCTGTTGGTTTCCAAACTTACTGTGGTGTTTGCTGAGAAGTCATATAACTTACGCTATCAAGAGGAACCTTTCAAAGTCTTATCCCAGATGGTCTTTAAAATAAGTAAATATTTTTTTGAAGATGGAGGTCAGCAGTGGTGTTAGATGCTCAGACAACTCATGGCAAGTTTTGTCCTGGGAGGAATAAGTCCTCCCCAGAAGCTGAAGAAATAGGACAACCGAATAGTGACAATATGTAAAACATCATAGATGAACATGGAAAACTCACCAGGTTATACTGAATTGGCGAGGGAAGGAGATTCTTTGCCCACAAAATTTGCATGTTTCCGTGCACAGAGAAGGCAATCACTGGGCTGTAGGAACTTGTGAAAGAGAGGCATTTGGACCAAAGAGCAGTAGCAGATGCAGAGAGATAGATTTTATTAAGCTCAAGGAGTGGCAGTGCAGTATTTTGAATTAGTTTTCTTCTTCCAGATTAAACAGCAAAGGGAAGGAAGCCACACGGAGTGTGTATGTTGGGAATGACTTTTGCAGACACAGGACCTGAGAGGCACATGGAGGTGTGAAGGGAGGAAGAAAGCACATGCCAAAAGAACAGATACACTTGGAAAGGTGTCCAAAATACACAGAAAAGTGAGCTGGAGAGCAACAAAAATGAGCACATTACAGTTACTGAGGGAGCAATAATCTGTTAGAGATGGTGACATGATGGGTGGAGGAAGTAAAGAGAAAGCATACATGCCCAGATACTTTGAAAAAGCATAGCTTTATAAAGAAGGCATTAGTGACCGAGATGGGAACATGAGGAGAGAAACAAGAGACTCATTTCAGGGTTCATTGCATGTGAATGAATAAAATATGGCTAATTCTTCCCTGAAACAAGGTGTTGCATGAAGCAGAAAGGGAGGGTACTGATACATAGCCTTACTTCAGGGCTTATGGGACTACAGGGCATTTAGTAATACATCTTATAACATCTCTTGTGTACCTAACCGCATAACGAATGGGTCTCTACAACTAAAAGACGTTTTTTCTTCAACTCTCATGTCTGTTTTTGGTATACTGGTGACTGTGTATTATTGTACAGGACTACAGTGATGGGTCTTTCTGATGTTTAGTAGCATCCTTTTGTTCATAGCTTGTTGGTTCTCCTCCCGCTACCTCAGTATATGAGTGTGGACTGTGCCCTCTCAACAGGGTTGGACATAGGAAATGAGCTCATGGCCGATTGGGGTTTTGGTTTAAGCCTCAAAATCGTGGTTAAGAGGTTTTATTGTACTTCATACAGTGGCGTAATTTTAGGACATTGTGCCATTGTGTCAATAAATGATGAATGAAAGCAGAACTTTTCACCATGTTGTTTGGGAAAAAAAGAAAAGGGAAAGTTTTAGTATGTATTTTGATTTTGGAGCTTTGAGCCGCACCTGACCTTAAACTCATCCAGAATTTTTCTGATTTGTTTGTTTTCATTTCAGAGGTGCTGGTTGGCTATGATAGTAGTCTCCTCTATAGGAAGCACCTCCTGATCTTGTAAAACTGGAACTTTGCTACCCCAGTTTTGTCAACAAAATTCCACAATTTAATGTGCCACAGAGATTTCAGCCCACAAGCTCCGGGCCTCCTAACCTGACAATATCGCCTTTGTGCTGTTGTTGGCAGAGATCACTAACCAGCCCTGCCGCACCTGGTAATGTACAGCTAAAGAAAAAGAAGGGATTAAGCGTTCTTTCATTTTGTTTTTCTCATCAGTTTTACCCATTTTGCTATCACTAATTATTTTGATATAAATGTTCAGGTTAATTTGAATAAATACAGTAGAAGAATAACAGGCAACAATCCTCTAGGTAGTCATCTTTTGTCAGCTTTTGCTGGAGTGTTCTTCTTTCTTTATATGTAAAACAATATAAATAATAAATTGCAATGACATTACACGAATTAACGGATTAAATAAATTTCAGATGTGTAGAGATGCTAACAGGATGCTGCTGTCAAGTTGAATTGGTTGCTAAGCCTCTACCAGCTGAAGGAGAAGTGCAGTTTTGGAATCATCTAGAGTAGCAACTTTCAAGTTCTACATGAGTGGTGATCATTTTCAGAAACAAAAAAATACGCACGCTGAAACAAAATTGATCCACAGATAGTATCAGCAGCATTTGTTGCATAATCCCTGTGTTGCTGCTGTTTTGGTGCTAAACCAGAGAACATGTTGATGATCCAGGGGTATGGTTGGGAAGTACTTAAAGTTATATTCTACATTAGCCTGTATCTTTCAGTCAGATGAGATTTAGGCATTTCCCTGAACAAAGATACTTCCAATGATAAGGTTAATGAAAATTATATCAGACTTAAGGTCAGACCTCTTCTGTTTTTCTAGGTACAGATACTTAGGGGAAAACTGCAAAGAAACAGGATATAGAGAAAGGTATATTCCTTGTTATTCACAGTTTTATTTTCCTCATGCTGAATTTTCCTCCTCCTTCCAGGTTTGATGAGAAACCATTTCATTTTTACTTTCATTGCAAAACCTTTTCAGGCCATCACCATCCCTCTAATCGTTCCTCCAGGTGTTTTGCTCAGGTGTCTCTGTTTCCCTGATGCTTCCCAGTCCACCTTTCTCAGACAAAACTGTCCTTCCAGCAGCCGCTTTTCTAGGCAGTTCAAGCAAATGTTCTGTTTGAATTCTCTCCTTTCCAGCACAAGTAATGACAGAACCATAGAATCAATACCTCTGCTTCTGTTTCCCCCTTTTTCTATCTTTCCATTTTTCCTAGTCTTTCCAATTTCACTGACAGTTATGTGAGTGTCAGTTTCAGCAGCATTGCTTCATCTCTCCCTCCTTATCTGTTAATATTTCTAACCCATACTGTCATCTCCTCCTCTGCTGCTGCACATCCTTCACCTTGGCAGTATTCATCCTGGCCTCAGTCGCCCCTTCCTTCAGGAGGGACTCAGATCTCCTTTTCTGCCTCCCAACATGCTGCTCATTTCTGCTCTCTCAGTCCTGCCTCCTCTCTCCTATTTTTCACTTGCAAGGGTTCCTGTTAAATCAGACCCTTTCTGCAGCATTGCAGACCAATGGGGTTTGCAGAAAATTAGCCCTTGTATATACGAGCTGCCAGCAGCATCCCATAAGGTCCTGTGCCACATGCTACACCCCAAGGTGGGCAATAGGAGCTACAAAAGCACCCTTCTGACAGATGGATGCTTTTTTTCAGGATAAAAACCTGTCAGTTCTCGTAGTGTAGATCAAAATGGAGATTGAAGCATTTTTAGGAATTTATGAACAACACACAATTAGAAGGCAACCAGTGGACAGTATGTTCAATATCGGTAATACAACACTAGCCATTTATAAAAGCTTACTAAGTTTTTACAAACTGTTCGGTAATCCCACAACACTCCCATATGTGTGTACATACACACAGTTACATGCAGACTCCCCCACAGACTGTGGACCCTCCCCTCCCTGACATCCTCCAGATGCCCCCACAGGGGAGGACACACTTCAGGGAGACCCCCCAAAGTGGGGGTCTCAGTGTGCTGTCCCCCACACTGCCAGCCCTGCTGTGCAGTTTGCCCCCTAAATCCTCACCTTCACGTTATTTCATATGCAGAAAGCATAATAATGTGTTAGGGCTGCTGGGGCACGGAGCGGGCAGGAGCCAGGCCAAGTCCCTGTGGGCATCGCTGGTCGGGGCTGCAGCCTCTGCCACCCCCTACAACGTGCCAAAGAGATGAAGGCCACTTCTTTCAGTGGTCACCACTGATGTCTTGTCATCCAGACCCTTAAAAAGCACTTAGAGATTTTTTTCTGCATGGAGTAGGTGGCTAGAATTTATTACATATTAAAGTGTTTCAGATCATTAAAATCCAATGATAGACTCTTTCTTCACCTTTTTTTCTCCCCGTTCAGCAATGGTGAGGATTGCTAAAAGGTGTAATTAGAGGCACAGCAGGTAGCAGCACCTATAGATAAGGTTGCCTCATGGTTTCACTTAAATCCCTGTCTTCAGTTGCTCAGAGTCTGCCTGTGTGTTAACCATTTGGCTAACATTTTCCATGCGGCAAATCTGCCTCAGGCTATGTCTTTTTTATTTTTTTCTTTCTTTTTGAGGAAAGTTTCAAGAAAAAACTATTCCACTTTTCCTGAGACTGATCATCAAGAAAAAAATGTAGCATTTTTCATGTTGAAAATTTTATTGTGGCTTTTCTTGTTGAAAAACTCTAGAACCTCCGTGGTTTTGTGCCATGAACCTCAAGTTTGGTTTGGACCACTGTCCTTTCTTTTTCTCTTTTTAAGCACTTGTGGAAGCTAAGTCTGCAGATCTGAAAAAGACATGAGTTTCTTCAAAGGATAAAGCAAGTAAAAATGTGGCTAAGAAAAGGCAGGGAGGACGTGGGGAGGGGCTGGGCAGTGGAGAGAGGGACAGGATGGAAGGGAGTGGGTGTGAAAAGAATAGACAATGAGACGGCTACAGGTGTGTGCACATGTTCAGGAATAAAAGTGGTAGAAGGCTGAAGACAGAAGAAGGGTGAAGAAGCAAAAGGAGGATGGAAAGGAGATCTGGGCAGGGTGAAGGAAAACAAAAAGAGGCTTGGACAGAGAGGAGTGAGAGGGCCTGCAGTGGCAGCAACATATTCTCCTACAAACTGTGTTCCCATTAGCCTGAATCTTTCCACTGCTTCGATTTCAGAAGGGTCTTCCGATAGCTAAAGGGAGCCTACAAGAAATCTGGAAAGGGACTTTTAACAATGGCCTGTAGTGATAGAATGAGGGGAAATGGCTTTAAGCTGACAGAGGGAAGATTTAGATTAGGTCTAAAAAAAAAATCTTTACAATAAGTGTAGTGAGGCACTGGCACAGGTTGCCCAGAGAAGCTGTGGCTCCCCCATCCCTGACATTGTTTAAGGCCAGATTGGATGGTGCTTTGAGCAATTTGTTCTAGTGGAAGCGTCTCTAGGGGACTGGAACTGGATGAGCTTTAAGATCCAGCCCAAAACCATTCTATGATTCTGTGAATACTATTGGCAGATCATGTCCCTCTAGCAGCAGGTTTTGCCAATGATAATATCCTTAGAAATTGTTTTCTATAGTTAAGAAGAGTTACTTCACTCATTAAAGGGCCTTTTAGAAGCTTCCTCCTGATGATGGTGCACCAAGAACCTGTGCAACTTTGTTATTTCTGGGGGCTTGGGTTCAAGTTTTTGGGTTCTTACTCTTACAGGTCTTAGAGTCTTCAGAAGACACAACCACTTGCAAAATCCAGAAGTCAGAACATTGTAAGTTTAAATTTGCTGACTGAACTTCATTCACTTTCCTGTGTGTGTAAACATCTGTAATGGCATTGGCGTGGACTATTTTTATGTTACTATGTCTGTATGTAGACCTAGCAGAAATATACAGATTGTGTCTTTTCAAGCCATATTCCTCACTGTGGATACCTTAATATGTAGTAAATGCAGTACCTTTTGCTGCAGATTTTTCTGCAACTTAAAACAGGTAATACTACTAGATTACATTTTCCACTGCCCTTGTTGGGGTTTTGGATGTTTTTTTGGTTGTTTTTTTAAGTACAGCCTGTTATTTCTGCCTTCTGTAAAATTCATTCCACAAAAGTAAATCCAATTTGTAGTACAAAGTTAAGGATTTAGAGAACCATTCCATATGTTTAAATGTCAGATTATATGGTCTGTTTGTATAAATTACGCCATGGAAGAGACTCTTAATTAAAACCAGTAATGTTGCCTTTTTTATTTCATATGGAGTGATTATCCTTTCTACATTTTAGTAGATGACTGTTTTGGACTTGAGTTGCACTGAGGCAGAGAGTTTCTACTTTAACAGTAATTTTTTGTTAGGCCAAAAATCTTTAGCGCCTGTACGTGTTCCAGCCTGTCCACCTCCTCACAAAATGCCCCTGAAATATTAAATCTCTCTCCCCCTGTTTGCCTGGTTCGTCTGGAAGAAATGTTAGTGGTTTTGGGAAGGAGGAGGAGGTTGGTAATGGCTAGCCAGGAAGGAGAAAGCAGCTAGAGGAGAGGCTGGCATTCAGGGTGGAACCTGCGTTACTGGAGATGGTGCATTTATTTAAGAGCTACAGTAAATAGTAATTCATGCCAGAATGGAGAGTTAAAACACAGGTTACAAGATATGCTGTAGTATTTGAAATGGAGAAGGAGGTTGTGTGAAGACAAAGCAGCTTGGGTTAACTATGGGCAGTCCTATAAACAGTCTTCTATTTAAATCTCCAAAAAAGTCATATTTCTGGTGACTCACTAGTGACATACTTAGGTTTTTCCACTACAGAAGCACATGCTCTTCTAAGATTTATCAACAGTGGATTTAATATCGTGTATGTTTTTAACTAGGAGCAGTTTTGTGGAAGGGAATGAGGTAGATGTTTATTCCAGATTTATTTGAGAAGCCCAGGATAAGGAGGATTATAAAGTCCATTCTGACATATCCCAAGACCCTGCACCTTTTGGAAACTGTTAATTCCTTGTCTTCCACGCCAAGAATGCCTCTGGTCCTTCAGCTCTGTATTCTCACCAGGGCTGAGCTTTGAGCTTTGAGCTTTGATTTTGAGTTGCTTTTATCCCACAAATTTGGATCCAGGAGAAACACAGGCATAACACTTCTCATGTATTTTATCCTTGCCTTAGGCTTCATTGTGCCTTGGACCGACTTCCTGGAAACTTTCTGGTGTCTAAAATATATCTAGACTGCAGTGCATGAGTTGCAATCTGTTACTGTTTGGTAGTGGCTTTGCAATACTTTATTTCATAGTAAATATATGTTGTCCTTATTATTTTGCCTTTTTACTTTTGGTGATAGAGTATTTGTGTATAGGGTGCTCAGTGAGATACAAATCTCAGGAGTCTCAGTAGTTTGGGTTTTTTAGATGAGGTCTCATGGCATTCAAATAGCTTAGAAGAAAGTCCTTTGCTTAAAAAACTGGTGTTGTATGTTTATGTATACAGGCCAATGACAGAGATGCTTAAATATGTGCATGTATTACATCCATGCAATCACCTGCACCTCTGTGTTCCTCCACACAGCTATTCTTTTACAGACTAATGGCAAATTATTTGACTGGAGAAATGATTGAAATGATATTGCCTTTGATTGGATCATAGCAATTAATATTCTGTGGTAGATTAGTTACACCGTGCATTCAGTGCCAATTCCCATCTCTGTGAACCATAGCTATGCTGGGTGCAGTTAATGGCTCTAGCCAATATAGTCCCATAAAATCTCAATAAAATCTGAAAACTGTGGAGTATGGGTAATCTTGCTATAAATTGTAATAAAAATTACCCCTGTAGACTCTATATTCTGACCATTACGTTCATGGATACTGCTGCTTTGTACATAAAGTTTTATGAAATAAATCGACCAATTCTGCTGCCCCTACCAGGCACCAAGCTGTTTTGACTGAAAATGTGATAGGTGCACTCAGAGCGTTTTCCAGCACATAAAGCACTTACAGTGAACTTTAAATAGGAAGAAAAATGCCATATATGTGCTTCATATAGTATGGGCCTCTCATTACAAGAAAGACATTGAGGTGCTGGAGTGGGTCCAGAAAAGAGCAGTAAAGCTGGTCAAGGGTCTGGAGCACGTGTGTGATGAGGAACAGCTGAGGGAACTGGGGCTGTTTAGTCTGGAGAAAGGGATGCTCAGGGGGGACCTTATAGCTCTCTACAATTACCTGCAAGGAGGTTGTAGTGAGGTGGGGTTGGTCTCCCAAGTAACAAGCGATAGGATGAGAAGAAACGATCTTAAGCTGCACCAGGGGAGGTTTAGACTGGGTGATCAGGCACTGGAACAGGCTGCCCAGGGAAGTGATGGAATCACCCCCCATCCCTGGAAGTGTTAAAAAACCATGTAGATGAGGCCCTCAGTGATACGGTTTAGTGGTGGTCTTGGCAGTCCTGGGGTAATGGTTGGATTTGATGATCTTAAAGGTCTTTTCCAACCTAGTTGATTCTATGGTTGATTCTGTGACCAGCTTAGGAGGAGAAAATAGTGAGTATCATCATTCCCGTGCATTTGCTAGGTCCATAAAGCCAGGATTTGGTTTTCTAAGACACATTAAGTAAACCTGAGTACGATGCTTAATCTTTGAGGGCATAATTTCAAACAGCTCATGTACCTTTGCATCTGGAAGTGTTTCTTCCACTGGTGAAAACACACCGTGGCATCTGTGGTGTTCTCCTTTGGCGTTGTCCTGGAGGTGGGTGGGCTCAGCACCCCTGAAGGCACCCATCTCCCTTTGCTGGCTGCATGGAAGGGCCAGGTGGTTGTATTTTCAATACAGGTGCCTTGAAACAGCAGGCAATAGGCTCTTCCCTCCCCTGCTGTGTTATCCAGCTCCTGAGGTCCAACGCTCTGAGAGAAGATGAGGGCTGATGGAAACGTACTGTTAGGTGCTGGTGGGTCATGAAGTCATTGCAAGGGCAGATTATTATCATTAGGTTCCAACTACTTCTTTCACAGTATTTCTGATGCAGGCAGATTAATAGCATATTGTGCTAAAGCATGAGTGCTATATAATTTTCTTGACCATATTTTCCAATACCATCTATCTAAGAGCTGGCAGCAAATGTTGCTTTGTTATTTGAGCCCTTCATGCTCTGCAGACACAGGCACACACGTGTGTAACAGGAGTACTAATGAAATTCTTGTAAATGTTAATTTTGGGGTGTGGGGTAGTATTTGATTTCCATTCCTAAAGGAGGTAAGTGCAAGGCAACCATTGCTTACAGCTAGAGATAATCTTCTTTTACCTGCTGTATGCCAGCATGCACTGGAAGCAATTAGAGAGGAGTTTCTAAGTTGGACATTTGGCAACAGCAAACATGAGTCTTTTGGTTACATCACATTTCTGCATTGTTTAAATTTCCATTGCATTAAAAACCTGTGGCTATGTTTGTGACAGCAAACACATCACCCTGGCATGGATCAGAACTAGCAAGGCCAGAGGGGCCTCCCCACCATCCAGGCTGACATCTCACCTAGCCCAGGTCTTGGTGTTACTGTCCCCACTGCAGACATCTGTAACCCTGCTTGTGGCTGGCAGGTTTGATGTCAGGGCTGCTTGGAAATCCCATCACAAGCAATCATTTTGAATAGCGGGTTGAATATTAGGCATCCTTCAGAGAAAGCAGGGAGCAAACAGACTCTGAATTTGGAAATCCTTTCAAAAAGCAGAAGCAGATTTTTAATTATTTTAAGAGCGCAACTAAGTGTGATTTAGTTTGTGTTATGATGTGGTGTTTCAGCAGGCCTACGTGTATGTATGTTTACAGAGTTACTGCAAAGAAGTTAATTTAATGCAGAAAACTGAGGTTTTAAGACAAAGTAAGCCAGAGGCTTCAATATTTCAGGATGCTGCTTTCACACCAGCAAGCCATAATGAGCCATTTTGGCATTAGTTAATACTACGTGGCTTAGCTATAATGAGAGGCAAAACTCCTGATGATTACTTAGTTTTCTCCTGCTCTTAAATATTTCATTCATCTTTAACCCAAGGGGCTCGTATTTGCCTTTAAATCAAAGATAGTGTGTAGATATGAAATTACTTCTAGTGGGTCTTCATAAGCCTACTAATGGGATGAGTTTTCATCCCTTTCACTCACAGGAAATTTGACAGGAGGAAATAAATCAGGTTGTGGCAACTGAAACCTGCCAGTGTTGATAGCAGTATGTTAGTGTACAGCCCTTTTCATGCTGAGAAGAGCCCAGATTTGGGCCACCTACAGGCATCTGACTGCAGGATTTCTGATGGCACTTGGCCTTGCCTGACCAGGTCAGAGCACTTGAGCTGCATATCCCTAAATAATCACTGGAAGGAAGCGAAGTGATTAGGACATATTCATGTGGAGCCTGAATATGATAGACAGGGGACAGCATTTACTCAACAACTAGCAATGCCAGTAACGCCAGCACATGTGTGAGAAGTGAGAGGAGGTGTGCTGGGTTCTTGTCAGCCTGGAGAGACCGAAATCCGTAGTAGTCCCTCCTTCCCAAGAGATGCCCTAATGTGGACAAGAGCACCAGTTTAGAGAGAGAAGGAGAAAAATACCCTGGTGGCATGGCCCTATGCTCAGGTTATTCCCCTCGGAATGTGGAGGCTGCATCCTGTTCTGAGGAGTTTCTTTGCCGGCAGGCTGGATCCTTCCTGGAGATTGTGCTTCCATGATACGGCTAATACTATGTCAAAACCAACACAGCCTAGTGCCAGAAAGCACAAATTCAATCAGTGCTTGTTAGAAAGTTGCTGTGCACGTTTAAATCTGTTCCAGCATTGTAGAAGGGGCTATTTTGTCCTTAGAAACAGGATCAGGTATTGTCTGGCCTCTACAGCCAGCATAAATTTTAAAGCCAAAGACTGTTTAGTTCAATAGAAAGAGAAGCAAGCTTATATCTGATCCAGCTCAGATTTTTTTCCTACAGGCAACTGACAGTTGGCAGATAAAATATTAATGATGGTAGTTCTGGAGTATTTACAGGCCTTATGTGAGACCCATTTGCACATCTGACCTTAAAACAAGTGCAGAGATTGAATTCACTTTTACTGCCCAAAGGGAAACCCCATTTTGGTAGGGTTTGGCAAAGGGGCCATTGAGAAGTGATTGCATGTATGTACGTGCATCAAGAGCAATTCTCTGTACTTTCTTTAGCAAAAGGGACATTGTTTCTTGAGGCTAACAAGGATGAAGAGCGATGTGGCTGCTTGCAGCCTTCAGCAGTTGCAGACATTCTTAAATAACTCCCCTGGCTCACCAGTCTTTTCAGCACTGAGCGCTAACAGCTTGCTTCTGTAGCTCCTGTGCACTCTTTCAATGACACCTTTGTCCCATGAAAGCAGTCTCTGACTTGTTTCTTTTTGCTTGCCTCGCCTTAGCCTCATTCACACTTCACAAAACCACCAGATAACTCTGCTGGACAAATCTTGCCTTTCAAGAGGAGTAGGCAAGGGTAAGAAACCCAGCTCAATTTTAGGGCCTGAGCTTTACTGGTGAAATGTAATACTGATGAAATGAACTGTGATAGGGAGGACTCAATTCAGTGACCCATTTCCATGGTCCTAAGTTCAAGGAAAAGCTTGGTTGTCAGAGCAAAGCACAGCATGAAGGGAGGTTAGAATGCACTGGCATGTTTTGTGGGCTCTCCTCCACCTTGCTTGCCAGTTGCATTCAGTTACTCACTTGTCCTCTACCTTTTTCATCTCATTTGCTAAATTATCTTGTGCCTGCATCTCTTCATTCTTTCCCCTTTGATGTTCGTTAGGCCAGTAATTACTTTTAATTCAGTATTTATGAACTGCGGCTGGTATTTATAAACCTTGGTGCCAGCAGTTCCACAGTTGTTCAGAGATGTCCTAGAGAAAGTCAAAGCTGTTGACATAAGGAGGAGTCATGAACTCCGAATGTATAAAAATCCCATACCGCAGTTTGCACACTGTATTGACTGTGAGGAGGAGATATCTAGTAGGCTTTCGGCCAGTCGGTTATTCACATGTCTCGTTTGGGGGAGGAAAATAGCTGTAAAGGCTGTTCTTCTCTGTGGCAACTGCAGCCTTGCTGACGAGAAAACAGGGCAGTATTCACCAGCTAGCAGTGGTGAAGTTCAGCCTCCTGGTTAGTCACCTTGGCTTGCCAGTGCCTCGGCCACCCAAGTCTGCAAGCTGAGGAGAGCTCATGAATGCAAAGGGAGACACAAAAGCATGTATGTGTGGGCCGACATTAAAAAATAAGGGAATAATCCCCAGATAATTCTCTAATTTAATTATCATCTTTAGTTAGGTTCACTGCAAAAATATATCAAAAAATGTCCTTCAATTGCCCGCCTTTGAATTTGCCCACCTTTTGTTCTCACCATGCTCATGTCTCACGGCACCTCATGATGTGTGCAAACACTGGTGTCTGGCGGGGCAAACCATGTCCAGTGGGTTGAATTATGCCTGAGTGCAAAAGCACAACTCCATTGGCAACATCATGGCTGTGTTAGGAATAGACGGAGTAGGATTTACCTTGCCGAGCAGAAAATCGTGACTTTTCATCCTAGCACATTCCTCTGGTAATCTAAAACCAACATCAAATATTATAGGAGTTTCAATAGTATCTTAAGAGCTGTCAATCTGCAATACTAATGAATCAACGTGTCTTACAAGGAACAAAATTATGTAAGATTTTTCATATACATTTATACCATTCTATTCATGTAGATGTATTCATGTTTAAGTGATCAAAATTGATGTATAACTGTATTACAGACTAAATTATGTAACAATGTTCATGATTTCAAGTTAGGCTTGGGTTTAAACATTAAAAATGTTTCTGAGCTAGCTACTTAATACACTGTAGTGCAAGTCAGATTAAGCCACAGTTAACACAAAGTATTGCTTGCATAGGGTTTTTGTTACAATTTTGTTTACAAACACTAGCTTTCACAGAAGCATCATGTATAGCAGCATTTAAATATTGGGCAGGTACAAACGTGTAACTTCTTGTAATGAGATTCACTTTTAAGAAAACTGAAGAAGTAATGAAGTAAGTAACAATAACCTCAAAGTTGCTTTTAAGAAGGAATATTAGGGAACGAGCAGAAGTAGCACTTTTTTTCTGAATAGCTTTTTGGGGCCAAATCAGCTGACTGGGTGGTTCATTTGAATCAAATACTAGATTATCCTTATTGCTCAGGTACACATTGGATACCATCATGTGTAAGTTGTGATTTTAAGAAACACAGTCAGAGTGGTGCTCATTCTACCTAAAACAATTAAATGTTTTGAACAATATCTAAGTTCCTGTGTGTTTGTCTCATGTGGGTCATTGTTCATGGTCAATACTCTTTGCCAAAGGTGTTTTCTTCACCATATGTGAAGAAATAATAGGCAACCCTAATGTAGTCAGTGTTACCGAGGCACCTAAACTGTGTTAGTAGAAAGCAAATAGAAGACATACTCTTCATCTGTAAATTCACTGCGCTTCCAGAAGGAGCTGTTCCATCAGCTTACTGAACGTATTTTAATAGTATTTTCTTTATGAAGTTCTTTAACATAAAAAAAACCATACAGCTGAAGGGTATTTATAATCACTCACTGTTCTTTTCCTCAGAGGTGGCTCACAGCTAGGACATAAATTAAAATTTAAGATCAACTTTCCCTTGAGTCATCAGTCATTTGGGAGTGCTCTCTTTTCAAGAGCCCAGCTATCCATCAGTGCTACTGTTATGGCTGCACAGCTCCTGGAGTATCTACAGTCCTCCCATTTTCCAGTGTGAGTCCATCCCTTTTCTAGAGCTAGTGAACACAGTAACATGAGAAACTTGGCAAAATGGGAAGCTTTACTGTGACTTCTGGTGCTGCTCTTGAGCTGTAGGCTTGCTGAACTGTTCATGATCTCTAAAGGGAGCCTGTGATACCTTGATAGCTGTTACCTAGGGCTGTGGTTAGGCGGAGTTGAGTAAGAATGACAGCTACGTGTCTTGAAAAACATGTTGTAAGACCTAGAAAATGTCCATTTCTGAGTCTGCAATACAGGAGAGCACAAGCTAACAAACTGCAAGAGTTAGCTCTTTAAATAAACATTCTTGGATTCCCGTGTTTCACCTGACCAAACAAAATAAGCACATTTTTAAACAAATCTCCTTTCCTGTCTTTCCCCTTCCCGCGCCTCCCTTGCAGGGCCAGGCAGGTCTCCAGTTTTGCTCTCTACTCCAGCTGCTTTCAGTATCTCTCAGCACTTACTAATCCTATGTGGTATTTCATGAGTAAGGAGGAATGTCTCTTTCTCTGTATCACCTCTCAAGTTTGTCTCTGGGTCTCTCCCATGACACAAGCAACCCCCAGTTCCTCTCAGGACTGCCCCAGGTCACACATACGCTCCATAGTCTCCCCATGCCCATCTCTTGGTTTCCTCCCTCTGCCCTTATGTGGGTTGGGCTTTCTTCCCTTTGGAGGGCAGCAGCCAGGATAAGAGGGAAGACAGGTAGCCTACTTTCCTGCTCCCCTTTCCTTTCCTGTCTTTCTTTGGCACAAAACATCACTCTGGTGCGTTGATCTTGACTGGCTGCCAGATGCTGACCCAGCCACTCTCACACTCCCCCTCCTCAAAAGGACAGGGGAGAAAATGAGGTGGAAATGCTCATGGAGCCGAGATAAAGACAGTGAGATCACTTACCAACTCCCATCACAGGCAAAATGGGCTTATCATGGGGAAAATTAATTTATTGCTAATTAAAAGTAGGTTAGGATGGTGAGAAGAACAGCCCACAACCCCCTATTTTCCTGGGCTCAACTTCGCTCCTTCATTCTCGGTTCCTCTGCCTCCCTCTTCCAGAGCACTGCAGGGAGATGGGGAATGGGGGTTGGGGTCAGTCCATAACAGCTCCTCATTGCCACTTCTTCCTTCTCACACTTTTTCCCTACTTGAGTGCAGGCCCCCATGGGCTGCAGTTCCCATCAGAAAAGCCTGATCCACTGTGGTCTGTCTAGGGTCTGCAGGGGAATCTCTGCTGCACCATGAAGCACCTCCTCCCGCCTTGGTGTCTGCAGGGCTGTTTCTCACTTTCTTCCTCACTGCCTGTGTGGCTTGTTTTTTTTGCCCTTTCTTAAATATGTTTTACCCTGAAGCAGCAACCACCTTGTCTGTGGGGCTCAGCCATGCCCTGCAGTGGGTCAGGTGGAGCCAGTGGGAACTGGCTGTGTCCAGCACTAGGGCAGCCCCAGCCTCTCCTCACAGAGGCCGCTGCCAACACCACTCGCATATGCCATGGGTACTGTAAGCTTTGGATGGACAAAGCAATCCTGCAATTCCTGATCTTCAGGTGTTCATAAGACCCGAGTCTGTGTGACTTTTAAAAACAATCTGACAAAGCCTAGCTGACATCGTCACCTAGAAGTTATTAGTTAGGTGCAGTGGTTTTGCTGTATGTAATTGTGGAGGGAAGGCTTCTTCAGAGCTTGGTACTGGTGTTGAGTTGAGTCAGAAATCAGGACAGCTGGGTTTTTTTTGAGTTGAGTGGGGTGACATGTGTCGCAGCCTGGTATCTCATGATGAACGCTCAGAATCAAACACTGCTCATGAAGTTTTGCTGCAATTTTTGCTCCCGAGTGTCCTGTGTCATGCAAAGCAGATGTAGCCCTTTCCCTTCATTTTCTGAAGATAGTCAGAGTTAGTAACTTGAGAGTAAACTGAGTTTTTGATGGGTATTACATGTGCAGTTTTATTTCAGGTCCAGTGGGTGCATTGGTGTACCCTGTTCACGTGCCTGCAGGCTGCTGGAGATGCTGTGGCACCCTGAGGTGACTTTGCCATTCCGTCACCTCATTTTGGGAAGCTCAGTGCAAGTGGTGCCATCCGACCTGAGCAAGCAGATGTGTTGTGTGCCCTGATGTTGTTCTGGGATGAGATATAATTTCAACACGCTCACATTAATCCATTATATGTCTCTTTCCAGCACAAATGGACCCCCGAGGCCTATCTCCCAGACAAATTAAAAGTGACAGTGATGATGACGACCTGCCAAATGTGACCTTAGATAGCGTTAATGAAACTGGATCTACAGCGCTCTCCATAGCCAGAGCAGTACAAGAGTAAGTATTGTATTCCCAGAGCAAGATGAGTGTTGCCAAGGTGTTCCCAGGCTGAAGGAGGCGCCGGCACTGCAGGGGTGTCCCCCGTCTGCGGGTCAGCATACCTGCCAGCATCTCTTCTGTGTAGCTTTGTTCCCCTTAGGAAGAGATGGCTGTGTCTCTTGTCTCTGATTTTCCTTTCCTTTCTTTCTGTGTGCCCTCGTCATTAGGTAAAGTTTCATATTGAAATCGTTTGTTCCCCTTTATTTACTTGCAAAGCTTTCAGTGTTTTTATATCCTCTCCAAAGGGAGTCCAAGTCAGGCTTTCACTCAAAAAAACATGAATTTTTTTCCTGACTGAAAGCAGCATCAAGGAGTTCATTCTAGTTGCTGTTGATTAGGAAATACCTACATTTCTCCTGAAGGACAGTGTCACTGAAAGGAAATTAGTGAGGGACTTTGAACAGTTTATCCATTGCTGTTATTTTTCTGTGTACTTTTACTCACTGGACAGGCAAGTAAGTTCTTAATTTAATGGCTGCATTGCTTATTTAGAAAAAAAAAGAAACAGTTCATCATGAACATTAGCAATTCTGTAGATGCATGAGCTTGCTCAGTCATTGTAGCAGCTGGAAGGGAACCAACTGTGAGGTAAATAAGTATTAATATCCTTATTTTATAGGTGAGGAAAATGAGGTTATGCGTAAAGGTCACCCTGTAGGTCTGAAGCAGAGCTGGAAATAGAACTAGAGCCTCCAGGCACTGAAGCCTGTGTTAGACCCACAAAGCACATTACTTCATCTGAGAGGTTCAAAATACGGACATTTTGGACGTTATTAAATAAGAAGGGATATAGTAAAGGCCATTAGACATTGTTATTATGTAATTTATTATAAATGCATTTTGAATGTCTACACATGGTATCTAAAAGTAATTAGGTTTTGCTTTGCTTTCCTGGCCATCAGTAGCCAAAAGCACTGATGTTTCCAGGCTGTGTTTGAGGAGGAACTACTTTTTTTGTGTTTCCACCAGACATCTGCTAATTCATCTTCTAGTCAAGCACAGTAACTGTGATCTTCAAACCTGTATATTCCCCTTAAGCAGAGAAGGAGGTCTCTATGGGCAAGGCAGGGCATTGGCTTTCGTTGTAATTAGCATGCTCCCCTTCTGGATAAAGGTGATAAAGGAAGGGAAGGTTTCTTTACTAGTGATGCTATTGCTTGATAGACAGGCCTTACACGTATTTTGAATTCGCTAGTTACAGCACCAGCCCCTGAAGTGCTAAGTATTTTTTTCTCAGTTTATAGCACACGTAATAAGCTAGAAAAGTAAAACAACCCGTTGTGATTTTGCACTAAATAGTTCTGTCTAATTAATGAAAAAAGGAAGCACAGGGCACTAGAAAATGCTTCTACTGCGCAACTGGCAGGCACATACTGTTCTCCGTGATTGACACTGCTTGAACACTTAGAGAATTGTGCAAACTGTGAGAAGCATTTTAGCTTTTCCACAATGCATTCCACAGTTTGTGAAGGTAAATGTCTTGGAATATTACTTGGCTGGCTCTGGAGTTTAAGAATTAAATTAAGCAACTTAATAATATAACATCAACTCGTCCTTGTTATGGGTTTTATTTAAACAGTAATCTGTTAGTTTATTTCAAAAGCCCCATTAGGAAAATCTAATTTGACTGTGATCTGCAATTTGTCTTCTTCTTGACTTCATTCTCAGTCACAGACACCACACATACAGCTGCTGAGCTGAAAAGAGACATTGGCACATTATACTGACTTCACTCAATCCATTTCTTTCTCAGTCTATAATACAGTGCCTTACAGGCAGACACTCTTCTGAATTTATGTATCTAACACATACCTTAATATTAGACATTTAGCAAAGCAGTCCACTGAAAATAAAAGTCCACATTCTACATACCCTTGTTGCAGGGAGGCAAGTGCCTTTGAAGCCTTCCAAAGGGAGATCCTGTGTGCTCAATTTTAGCATCTAAACTTAGCAGACAGGAATTTCCTCTGAGGACGTGGAGAGGTACCTTCTGTTCTGTACTGGGCAGCGTAAGGGCATGCATAGAAAGACTGCTTCAGTGTGCAGTAGAGCGTAAGTCTAAACTAAGTGCTGAAGTGGCTTCAGAGGCTGGACCTCAGAGTGCAGAATACTGTCCCGCAGAGTGTGCTCTTTCTTAAGTGAGCTTGTAAGCTCTTTCTTGTGAATAGTTATACAGTTATAACAAAAATAACTTCTTGCATATGCCGGCTCGGAAATATAGCGTGACACCTCCAAAGGAGTGGCAGCATCATTTCCTTCAGTTGCTGTTGTGCAGTCTTGTCTTTGTTAAACAAAATACCAAGCCTAGTTTGCAGATGCTGGTGGCAGGTGCAAGACAACAGTAGATCTTTTTCTGGTTGTTTTTCAGACATGTTTTAAATTATCCCGCATAAAGTTTATAAATATATAAATGTATGTATATATATTTGCCTATTGCCACCTATTTTCAATGAGCAGAAAAGGATTTCAAATACCCTGTGGGGGACTGCTTTGGTGAGGCTCCTGACTTTCCTGTGTGCTATCTGTGGGGTTCAGGATTCATCTTGAGTAGTTAGATATCTGCAACCCAGGTATCTTGTCCGAGCTAGTTATCTTGCCTCCATACATATGGACCAGATAGCAGGTGGCGTGTCCAGGCGATAATTCTTTTGACCTATCCTAGCTGTCTAATTTAGGGAGAGAGAGAAGCACTCAAGCCCATGAGCTCCTGTTCCTCTCCATTAACTGCAGGCAGTGCGGACAGCTGCCTGGGAAACATGTGTCAGCACTGCAGATCTCTGGTGTGAGGTGAGGGTACAGCAATCCATGGCGCCTGACTGGGGAGTCAGCGTGCCAGAAGCTGGGAGTGACAGGATGATACTGAATGCTCCATATCTTCCCTTGGATCTAAATCTGCCAGGTGAGGTTAGCAATGCCAAGGTTTTTAAACACGAGCTGAAGGAAATTAACTGATTGGTGTTTGGGGTGGAACTGTTGTTTTACTACAGCCATTTTTAAGCTTTTTTTCTTTGAAATTACCCTTATGTGGCTGGGTCACAGGGCAATTTGGAATACCTGCATGACAGCTTCACTTTTCATGTCCTCTAAAACGGGAAAGCATCCCCTATGTTGCTGCTTTGTTTCAGGTCCACTAAAGTCTTACAAGAAAAAAAATCCTTACCAATAAAAATTGTAACAGTCAGACACTGAGCCACATGTTTAGCATTAGTTCTTATTCACATAAGCAGAATGTAATTGCTTGCATATTTGTAAAATGACCAAGTATGACTAGTTTTTCTCAGGGAAATTGCCTTCTTGCTGCTAGCTTTATATTGGCTGAGCTTTCAGACTTCTCAGTAGTTCTTTTGGAATGACTTCATAGTCTTGCCTCAGCAAACCCAATCAGTAATGTAAAGTTATAGATAAACAAAGTTGTTATTTCAAGCAGGGTACTTTAAGAAAATTTCTTTATGTGACAGTGCTGCTTTATGGCAGTTGCTGTGCCTTACCATATTACACACTAAGAATAATTTATTAATCTCAGATAATATGCTCTGGCTGATAATAAATATTGCAGCAATATGTAGATTTCAGTGGGCTTTTCATTGTAAACAGCATTTCATCCTTTTTGTAGCATGTTTTACAAACTCGATTTGACACGTAGCTCTCTTATAAAGAGCAGATTTGCCTCTATGCCTGACACTACGGATGCTTATTACACAGCAAGAATAGCATCATATATTCAGGGTCAAATCTCAGACACGCTCTAAAAATCTTTATGAAACCAAGGGAAGAGAAGGCATTAGTCAAGCCCTAGAAGACCAGTAAAACTTTTTCTAAGGGCCTCTTTCAGAGGCAACATGCTGTTTCCTCAGCCTTGCAGCCATTCCATTTCTAGATAGCCCTGACACAGTGGGGCTTGGGAGCCATCTCCATAGTACATAGTAAGGAAACCCTGAACAGGGCAGTCATCTCCCTCT
>NW_009920379.1:127542-139425 GCF_000696875.1 Nestor notabilis | reverse complement strand
TCTTTCCCTGCACATTTGTGCAGTAAAATACATTATTTTACAGCATGCAGCTCCCTCTCCCTGAACACACAACATAAGATTTCCTGCTTGCAGGGCTGAGGGCAGAAGCGGAGGGTGATTTTTAGCATGAACTTTTATCAGTACATTGGTAAAAATCTAAAGATCCAGAATTCCTCCTTCTCTCTATAGATTTTTTTTTTCTTTTTAGGGGTTGTAGGCTGAGAGAACTCCTTTGCCAAAACCATTTTTTTCTTCCAAATAATGTCACGGAATAGATGGACTGTGCATATAAACAAGAAGCTTATGGTAGCTTCTTGTTTTTCTGGGGTAACAGAGAGATAGAGAGGAAAGCTTGAATACTTGTAGTTATAAGTGCAGTTAATTTATAGAAATGTGATTTGTCATTTGGATGTGACTGTGGTGACCTTTAGCATGAACTCTTCTTTGCACTGAGCTGGGTGCCGCTGAGTGCTTGCATGAAAATGAGATAAGGGGCTTTGACCCTACCCCCATTCTCTTTGGCTATGCTTTGCAATTGATATATTGATGCTAATGTGATCATCTTACTTTATTTTTAAATCCTGCTGGCTTTTATAGAATAGAATAGTTTTCATTATTGCAATGCAGTGGAAGATAGTATTGGATACCACACTAGCAAGAAAGAAATTCCTTAGCAGATAGACAGCATAGCCCCAGTACCAATGTAGTCTTAAATAGGTATGTATTTTTCAAGTCTTGATTTTTACTCCTTAGATCACTTTTTTTCTCCCTCTTCTTCTTAAATGTAAATCAGCTTTTGTGATTTATAACTGCGTTCTCATCATCCATTCATTTTCTACACTGGTATTTTCCTGCTTCAGCTGCAATCATTACTACTGGTGTGCTCTTCACTATAGGGAACTTTCAACTCAGTTTTTTCTTCTACTTGCAGACAAAATACTCTGTCATGAGTCTCCAAGAAATGTAGGTGAGGGTGTTTTGGTAGTATTTGTGTCAATTTTGTTCCTCTCTCCTCTGGTACATCTGCCCTCCATGAACAAGTGCTCATTTTAAAACTGGCACACAATTGGATGGGGATTTTACAGGTGAAGAACTGGCTAATGCTGGTCCAGAATTTCCCAGTAAAGCATTTTTTTCCACTGGAGAATGCTAATTGGTCTAAAGCAAAATTGTGGGAATCATTTTCAGTTTTACTTTTCTTGTGAAGATTTACAAAGTCTGGGATGCATTTTCCCATTGCAGCGAAGCGTTAGAGCAGAAGATCGCACAGTTGCTGCAACGCTCATGGGGGAAATTGGACTCCACACTCAGAAAGCAGAACTTCCCATAGGCTTCCCATCTCCCCACAGGCTGTTACACGGTGGGGCTTCTCAGCCTCCTGCAGAGTCACTCTACAAACTGAACTGAGTCATTAAACATTAATAGAAGGAGGGGTGTGTGCAGATACATGAGTGAAAGACATTGGTGATGCAGAGCCCTGTAAGGCAAGCAGTCATCTGTATTACAGTTGTTTCCCCCACTGTCATTATTTCAGGGATGTTTCTGTTCTAGTTTTACGTTATTTTTTGTCAGCAGTCTCAGATGCGTATCCTGGGGCAGAAAAGAATAGGTTTCTGCAGTGAAAAGGGTTCCTGGGTTGGAAGTTGGCTAATGACCCAAAGGAACTATTGAGGTGGCAGATGTGCACTGTGTCTCAGTTACCTTTGGGCAGTACTGGTGTCCTGGGTTTGGCTGTAACAGTTACTTTTCTCCTTCTTAGTCCAGTTTGGATATATCATTGCAGCAAGGTTCATCTCTCACAATGTAATCTGTCTAGAAGTTAGGCTCCAGGGTTCTGGATTCCCTCAGAGAAGAGATGTGCATACTTCCAGGTCCAATCGTCTCATCAGTTGTGATCATCTACCTTTTGGAGGTGCCTGCCTTTTCCAATGGTTATTTATAAGGACCCTGGACAAACAGCTTAGGAAAAGTGATGATAAATCTTAACACTGTTTAAGTTATATATGAGGAATCCCCCTCTACATGATTTTCTAAGGCTATGCCGGAAGTCTGTGACTCAAGAAGAAACTGAACTAGTACATCTATGCTTTGGGCCTGGCAGCTACTATAGTTGTGATTTCTCCTACCTACATGTGGTTCACATAACTCGCTGAAGAAGTACTGACTTCTTCTACAGTGTATTTATGTGGCACTTTACAAACTTTCTTCTAGCAAAATTTGAATTCATAGAATTCTCTGATCATATATAAAAATGAATGTGCCTAAAGCTGTACAAAGGACTTCTACTGCAAGGGCTTGAAAGCCCTATATACCTTTGGGAATTCCTCTTTAGCGCTAACTCTGAGCCTTTGGTCTTGGTAATCTGAATGAGCCTGTTCTGAAAAGGTTTAATAGCTTGACAGTTGGGCAGTAAAATCGAAGGATGCCATTCTGTGCATGTGCACAGATTCTAGGATTTTTGGTATGGAAATTCAATGGTATAAATGCCAGAGCCTTTTGCCAGGATAACAGAATTCCCATCAGCCAGCAATCACTAGGAACAAGGGCCAGGTAGGCAGCAACTGTAAATCAAAAGCAGCTTCTACAAAGAAATTGACATCACTGCCTGCTTTGAAAGGATGGTATGGCTTAAATGACAGTGTTTTAGGAGATAGAGGTATTGTTAAATTGTTTCCTGAAGAAAGCTAATTTGAAAATAAAAGTGCTTTTAGCTTGGTCTGCACAAAATTACATTTTCCTGTCTCCCGTGTAATAGTAAATTACCATGAATGTTGAGTAGATCTAAAGCAAGGATACATCGCCATTAGGATGTCTGGGTTTTTTTCTCTTGAATCTCTTTGAAGTCCTAGACATTGCTCTTCAATACATATTTTACCACACCATTGCTAGGAGTAATATTCTCCTAAGAGAAATATTTAAATTATGTGTATAATAAGCTGGAAGAACCAAAGAATCCTGGTTCTGTTGAAGTCCAGAGGAGTTTTACCATTAACTTCATTTGGAGTGATGATTAATCCTGAAACTGTAACAGAAGTCTGAATGCTAAAAAGAAAAAAATAACCCAACACTTAGTGCATTTTTGGGACCAATACGGTGCAGCAAGAGAGGCATTTGTAACATGTATGGGTTCATAAATACCTTTCTGTATGTCTCTTTCATTACCTTTATCCGTCACAGGCAAACTTGCTTCCCAGCGTCAGTTCAGTGTCTATATTGAATTGTCTCATATAATTATCTTTTCACAAATAGACATAATTTGTTAATTACTTTAAATTTTAGTCTGAGAAGTGCCAATCATTTCCAGGTGGTTATCAAACATTGCCATTATTGGGATTTTGCATTACTAAACATGTTTACACAAATGTGCTTTGGAATAAAATGCCCCAAAACAATAGTGTATGATTATAATTCATATAGCACTTTTTATCTTTGGAGAGCTTTGCAAACATTAAGTAATTAAATTGTACAGGTCTCCCATGTATTCAAATATTATAATTATCTGCAGGTTAGTGACTTGCTTAAGGCCATGCAGCAAAACAGAGGATGAGCTGGGATCAGGAACGTCTGCCTTCTAGTCCCATGCTTAATCCACTACAATGTGTTGCTCCAGAGTGAAGCTTGAGTCATTAGTGGTTAGGTATGTGAAATGCATTTTATTGACAGGGAGGCTGGCATTGTGTAATTGCTCGAGGAGCATGACACTGAAGAGTGAATTATGAATAACATTATGCATTACTGCTACCCAGTTAGCAGTTTGTTCAGCTATTTGGCGTCTGTTTCCCTAGTGATTTGTTATTCAGTTTTTTCTACATTTTCTTTCTAAATCAGCACAGAAAGCAGGGGCAGAGCTGCGTGCATTGAGAAATTCAGAGCCGTAGCAAGTACTCGTAAGTGTGGATTAGATAGCAGAACAGTACCAGAAAAAGCCAAAATAAAACTACCTCAGTGAACTGCTACCTTGGCTTGCTGATAAGAAAAAGAAAGAACATTGTCCTCTGCTGTCACTTGAGCCAAAATTACTTCTTTTTTCATTATCTAGATCAGATAAGTTTTTATCTTTCCTTTTCCATAAGGCAGTTCCTGTGATTTTCTGACAGACAAACTTGCAGCACAATTAAATCTTAATAGCAGTGCTTACACTGATTTATGGAAAAATGTTCCTGAATGTTTAGACCAATGCATGCAAAACCACCAAAAAAAGTTATGTAGGTCACAGGTATGTAAACTGCATGCAAAGGAGGGCACTGTGAAGAGGGGAACACTGTTGAGCAAGGCATAATTGAGTGAGCATGTGAATACAGGGATCCAAAAACATAAGCAAACCACTTTTTTTCTACCATTTTCCTTCTCCTGCACAATGGGAAAAGTTTGTGCTGTGTTTTCCCCTTTCTTGATTCAATCTTTTTTCACTAGTAGTAACTACAACACAATTTAATTTCTTACAGCAAGGTCTTTATAGACTGGAGATAAAAAGGAGTGAAAGGAAATTCTTGAATGATGGATATAGAAGGGCATTTTGTCCTGAGCCTCTGTGCTAAGGAGGTGTTGTTCTCCATGTGTATGTGACTGAGGACAAGAGTGTTGCTATTTTGGACACATCAAGAAAAGGATTATTGGAGTTTAAAGTTACCACACGTATGAAATTCCTGTAGCCAAAATGAAAGGAATTGAAGGCTGAAACAAGGAGTAAAGCAACGCCATGGCTGAGATAATAGCATCTAATCCTGAGGTGTGTCAGCAGTAGTGATAGTCACAAGTTTCAGAGTCAAGCTGAGCACCTTCATTGTTTTAGCAGTGACAAACCAAAGATGTGTGAAGAATGAACATGCTTTTATTTATTTACCCTTCTGGGATATACTGAGTTGCAACAGGACACAGTGGTAAAAGGAAATACAAAAACTGAGGCAGGCAGGAAAAAGGGAAGTGTATCCTAGGAGGCAGCAATGGCCGAAGCACTCTTGCCTTGTGCGTATCACTAAGCTCAGGCAGTGTGGAGCAGGCTGGCAGGTACTGAGGTCAGAGGCTGCCCTAGAAAGTGCTCATTCTAAAGCCTGTCTACAGCATCTGCTGCTGGTGGAAAGCTTCAGCCTTGCGAGCAGAGCCTGAAAACTGAAATAACCTGGAAATGACCGGAAGCTGCCAGCAGGCATAAAAAGAAATATTTGCATTTATGTACTCGTTAAGAGATAGCAGGAGCTCAGCCTTGTCAGAGTATCTCCCTCAATTGTTCACTTTAAAAATACAGTATTTAGCATAGGGCTAGAATACTGTGTGATAAATCAGAGACACACAGTGCTGTCAGATAGAGAGATGGCTTCACGTAGAAGTCACCAAGGTGTTTCTCTTACGAACTGATGGCCATTGCTATTTCTGTGATGAGTTGCTTATCAGGGCCAGAGAGTCAAATCGTTTATAAATAAGTTCACAGGAGGAACTGGAATAATGACTGAAATCTCAGTCATAAATTTTCAAAAGCAGAGTAACAGGATGATGTTTTATAATAAACTATTTGCTAAAAATTATTTTTACACAGTTGAACAGGCTGAGAGAGCTGGGCTTGTTCAGCCTGGAGAAAAGAAGGCTCGGGAGACCTTAGCGCAGCCTTTCTATACCTTAAGGGGGCCTACAAGAAATTTGAAGAGGGACTTCATACAAGGGCAGGTAGTGATAGGACAAGGGGGAATGGCTTTAAGCAAGACGAAGGGAGATTTAGATTAGATACTAGGAAAAAAATTATTTCCTCTGATGGTGGTGAGACATTGGAACATGTTGCCCAGAGAATTTATGGCTGCCCCATCCCTGGCAGTGTTCAAGGCCAGGTTGGACGGGGCTTTGAGCAACCTGGTCTAGTGGAAGGTGTCCCTGCCCATGGCAGGGGGGTTGGAACTAGATGATCTTTAAGGCCCCTTCCAACCCAAACCAATATATGATTCAATGATTTCATTTGCACTCAACATTTCTGCTTCTGAACTACTTGCTGTCTGTATCACCACATCGCTTCTGAGATTCTTAGCCACTACTAAGGCATAATCAAAATGAAATGTGTTTTTCCTCTTGCTTGAGAAGAACTACTGAATGCGTGCAGTTCTGTAACAGGTACAGCCTTTTCATCCTTTTCTATGCCATACTGCATGGCATAGAGGTACCGCTATCCCCCTATGCTTGCAACATGTGAAATACTACAGATACCCAGAACCAAGATGAACCACAACAGCACAGGCACTTGAGATGAATTGCCTGCTTTGGGAGAGGTCTGGTGGAAGCATTGCGAGGTTATAAAATAGATGATTGGCTCCAGCAGTGTTTCAGAGCACCTACACAAGGCATCGACGCTCCCACAGTACAGTCAACAGAGTTAAATGCTCTGAAGTTCAATGGGCAGAGCAACCAGCTTCCTTGACCTGCCAGCCACTTAACTATGAGTCATCCCTTCTCTCTGGAGCTTGGGCTTCTGAACTGTAGTTGTTCATTAAAGCACAGTTCAAAAAAAAAGGCTTAAGTTCCCAACTTCCCATTGTGGAAAATAAGAGATCAAATACTTTGTTCTGAGCTTACCTGTTTCTAAGTATTTGCCTGTTCTAAAACCCAGAGCATGCTGTCCTCTTCCTACCAGCCTTCTCTCTGTCTGAAAATGTGATGGCCAACGGCAGCAGTGGTGCAGCCAGCCACATCTGGCATAAAAACCTAGTCGTTAAGAGTACTGATTCAGGAAGCCAGACACCTATGTTTGCCAATTCTGGAACACAAAGGTAGGATGCAAAAGATACAAAAGATATCCAGGAGTGGTCCTACAACATCCTTTCCCTCTCATTTTGTCTCCTACACTTGTGGTTTGGATTGGGAAGTGACTGTTACAGGTCCCTTTTATGCTGAATCCATGTTGTCAGGTGTGGTTTAGCCATTTTCATAGCACAAGTAAGGTTCAAGCCCCAAAGTCAAGGGTTGTATGTTTTTCCCCGTGGTTTCTGCATGAGAGCAGAGGCGGGTGGAAGGCCACAGCCATTTGGCTTTCAGGCCAGACAGAGAGGAACATAGGAAGTTCGAGGTGTCTGTGAGGTTGTTTGGAAGATGTCTGTGTGTCTTTTGCTTCAGTGCCTGGATACTGTAGGTTCTAACTAGAGTTCTAGTTGTCTCACTGACAAAAATTCAGTATGCAAATGCTTATCGTCCTCACCAACAGTATTTTTGCCTGCCCTATTGCTTAGTTGTTAAAAAGGAACCTTTATGAAAAATGTACAAAATGGAGAGTCATGACTTCTGGGTAATGTGTTGCTGTTTGTATCAACTGTAGGAATAAATATTTTTCCCAGTAAGACACGGAGATGATTATAAATTAATTGACATAGGAGAGAATAGTCAGTGTTACGGTTTCCAGTTGCCATTTTTCCAGTGCACATTGATTTCAGTTGAGGGCTGGTGGGGTGGGGGAGATTTTGTCCCAGTGCCCCTTGATTAGGTACTGACAACTGTGAAATCAAATCTGTATCTAGTGATGCCATGGGACAGTACCTGAGACATATCTGAAGAAGGAAGAGACTACACAGAAAGTTGAAAAAGAGGGTGGAAAAAAACCAGTGTCAGGCTCTGTTAGAGCTAATAACATAGACTTTGGAAATTCTTTACATCATTTTGTCATCTTGATAGCAGATGTTAAATTGTTAAATTTCTGTCATTATCAGAAATTTAACATTTACCAAATGGCAAAATCAAACAAGCAGTAAAGAAGACTAATATTTACTGTACATTTGAAGCATGTGAGAGGTTTGAAAGATTGAGTGCAAAATCTTGGGAGAAAACAGATTATTTGTAGGTTTCCAAGGGCAAATGGAAAATGCAATTACATAAATCCATAGAAGTTGCTTTGAAAATTTCCTTTTCACTTTTAACAATTGCTGTGCCAAGCTGGCTATTTTAATTGAGCATTATGAAGGATCTAGAATGTTTCCAGTGCAAATGCATTCAACTGCTGGTGTGCTAGAACGTTTTTATGATTCATGTTGTTATTCTAATAGTTTTGCTAGTTTCTTGGGCGTTGGCCTCAGACTAATTTCTTGGTACATTTGAGGTCTAAACCACAGAGAGAAAGACTGAAGGGCGTTATTCATGGGCTTGGCTTTCTACAGGCTTTATTTTTTTTTTTCCCTAATGTGGTGGTGGAACTGTTTCCAAAGCCAGCTGTATGATGCCTCTTGTTTGAGCACATGCAGCACATCAGAATTTGTCAGTGAAAAGGAGCAGTCCACGTAGTCCAAATCCCAACATAGGAGTTTATACAGCTATGACATCGTATATTTGTGTAGTTCAGTATTCCAAATAATATTATAGAAGATCATCTATTTTCCCTGGAGTCTCAGTTTTAAGTAAAAGGCTTGATTTTTCAGTGATGTGTTGGGAATAATATTACTTAAGCAGCAAAATTCTGGGAGTGGACATTTGCTCTAGCCTCTGTTTCCTGCCTGTGTCTGCCTGCTGGAGGTTCTCATTAATGTTCACCTCTTGATCACTGATTATTTTTTGATAAGAAAATATGATCCACCATGATCCAGAATTACTACTAAGTGACACCTGGTCCCTTAAGCTTTGACTTTGCCCACATGAAAATTAATGGCAGAGCTCCTGATGAGTTGCTTAGCACCAGCTGGGACCTCTACAGAGGAATTTAAGTTTAAGAAGGAGTTTTAAGTGAATGGGAAAATCCTAAAGTTCCTTCCACACTGAGGCTATGTACTTACTATGTAGTAAGTGTTCCTCAAGCTTGTCTAAGTCCCCTGCAATTGTTTGGGGTAACTTAAAATTCCTAATTGTCTGTGTTCAATTTCCAGAGAGAGCATGTGGGGCTGTGCCAGGTCAGCTGTTAACCCTTTTCGTTTTTTCAACTCCAGGTATGAAGCATTTTATTGTGTATTATATAATGTTCTGTTTTATTTACAAAGTCTAGTAGCAGTGCTTTTCAGCTTTCTTTCCCTGTTAATGTCATGGCTGGGGGATATGCGGGGCTAGGCAAGGTCAAATGTTGGCTTGTGTTGTTGCTTTCAATATTTTGGGGCTGGGAGGGTGGTGGTGCACATCATGGGAAAGCTCCAAATTTTTTTTTTCAAAATCCCAATGACTAAAATACAAGACCAGAAAAAAGAAAATATTCTGTTTGATGTTTGATAATGCAGTTAAAAATGCTGAAAATAGTCTATTGAAATTGGTAACGAAATTAATGTGAATCAACATAGCTCGTTATAATGGGTTGTTGCCAGTTACCATGAAACAGTTGACCAGCAAAGCTGTGAATGCAGGAAGAGATCTTTACAAATGTCTCCTTGCTTGTTTTTCAAGGAAGCCAAAATTTTTAAACCTTGCTGTGCAATGCCCTAGTAGATGCCCTGCTTTAGAGTTTGTATATAAATCCAACTGGGGGGTGTGTGGGGTGTGACTGGGAGGTTTCAGTGAGCACTGTGATGCCGTAAGGTGCCTTGGGTTCACCTCACTTGCCCAAGCAGAACTATTGTATGACAGAAGGGATGTACCAACTCTGACAGGGTTCCTGTTTATGTTGGCTTTGTTGCTGTTGGTTTAATGGGTTTTAAAATAGTGTGCGATGAAATGTCCACTCTCAGCGTGCTTGCTTGCTTTGTTTGTCCTTCCGCCTTTATTTGTTTGTTTTGTGGGCCCCTAAAAAGATTCCTTTGCAGTCGTGTTTGCTGTGTGACAAATGTATACCCATCGACTCACTGCTTTATCTACTCTTAGTAATCCATGGGCCCTCCTATGTAGAATACAGAAAGAAAAACAACTTCACGCATTCAGTATAAGCAAATAAGTTGCAGAATAAACCTAATTCTTCACATTTATAAGTAGAGCTAAACTTCATAATGAAATTAAGAAGGCGGCACATTTAAGAGCAATTACACTTTCAGATTGCTAATGAGTAGTCAAATACAGAAATCGTTCCTCAAATTTACTCCAATTTGCAGTTAATTGCATTACAACTGGTATATTTATATGAAAAATGTGCAAGATCTTATTACTCAAACATTTTCAAAGCAGCAGCAGCAACTTCTCTGTTAAAGCCAGTACAAAGCTTTTAAGGTTTCTGTGGATATGAAATGGAGAGTATAAGTTTATTAAAAAAAAACCCACCTTAGGATTCTCTTCAATCTGATTGAAATTATCAGTGCAACTTCAGAAATTATTCTGAAGACACTACTAGTTTCCCAAAATATTGTATTTCTAGAATAAATTTATATTTCAGATACAATTTTGAATGCAAGGCTACTTTAGCAAAAATCAGCAATAATATTCTGTATAATCACCAATTCTATTAGTCTCTATTCTGTAGGAAGCATTTTCAAGAAGGAGGCTTGAAAATGTTGTCAATTTTTTGCTCTTTTCTTAGTGTTGCTCATGAATTTATACATGTAGAGTTTACACATACCGCAGCAATGAATATGAGATCCTACTAATGAGGCCCCCTGAATAACATGCATGGTTAGATGTAGATGAAGATGGCATAAGTCATGCCATGTACCAGTTATAAACCACTGGAAGTTTGTTGGCTCTGACTGGAATGAGATGAGACTGAAATACAATATTTTGTTGAGGCAAATAGCTGCTATTAAAACCAGAAACTTGTAAGAGAGATATAAGGTCTTCTATGTGTTTTTAAAATAAAGGACCAAATTATTCAAGAAATTCACATCTGTCAAACCTCATTTAGGCCATGAGGATCTGTCTGCAGAGTGAAAGGTGGAAATGAGACCAATAAGATGAATATTTCAGTTAGTGTATCATTTGAAAGTATGAATTCTTATGGTGCACTTAAAACAGCTTGTTCTACTAGGAATATTCCTCACAGCTGGTCTTGCTTCTTGGAGTATAGCGCTATTGCAGTTTAGGAGCAGTAACTGCTTGTCAGAAGTGAATTGTGCTACAATTAAGTACAGCATAGTGAGTGTCTGTATTTCATTTGAATGAAATTTCATGCCTGCCCAGTTTCAGGTTTTCTTTTTCAATTTTGTGTTACTAAAGTTATCTTTTTCACTGAATTTCAAGAAAATTACTCTTCCATAAAATTATGGTCTAAATTATGGTATTCCAGTTATGAAAGTACAGAAACATTCTTAGATACTTGATTTTTTTATTTTGTTTTTGTGGTCATGAGGGAACAGAATGGATCATGAAGTCTTGAAGAAACATTATTTGTAGGCTCCTTTTTTATTGGTCTCATGAAATCTACTAAAAGCTGTAAGTTTTACTCAAAACCAATTCCACACAGATGTTCTGCATCTGCTGACCTCTGTGAATGGCCACAGGCTGGGACTGTTGCTGCAGTTCATACATGTCTTAACTGTTTTTTTCCTGCAAAATATTGAGCATTTTGTCCATACTGCCTCCCCTGATTCAGAAGTGCCCTTATCTGCCATTTCACTGCCTCTTCTTCCTTGGTGTCTTGCAACTTTTACTGCTTTTGCTTGTGTATAATTTACCCCTGTTCTTCTTTGTAACACCTCCTTCCACAGGCCTTGCCAGATGGGAGATGTTTGGCAGCTGGAGATTCCAAATTCTGGAATATAGCTTTCCTGCATTGGCATGTGGGTTCACGGCTGGCTTTTTGGCTTGCAACCTCTGCTTGGCTAACTGTGTAGCTGGCAGCTGTAGCACTGCCTCTGGGGCTATGTTAGGGTCAAGCTGCTATGGAGTTGGATGACTTTCCTGATCTGAATTATGCTGCTGGACACCATTTTGACCTTAGTTTGCTTTGACTCCGCTATTCAAAGATGAACGTTCGCAGTGTTCCATTTTATTCCTGCCATTTGTAAGACTAACTTGAAGCAGTAGTTCTCATTTGTCACCACTTCAAAAAGAAAAGAAGCTTTGCAGAGTACACTCTTT
>NW_009920379.1:122328-127528 GCF_000696875.1 Nestor notabilis | reverse complement strand
CAGGAATGTATGGCCCAACTCTGTGCTTGCAATTCATCTCCGGGTTCAAACAGAGCACAAGCTTTAAAAAAAATATATTTCTTAAGTCTAAACTTTGTTTGCTTTCAGCCATGAGTGAATCTGGCCTCTGTTGAACAGAAAAATAATACACATTTAGGGAGACAATCTGGATCATTTTTAAAGAAAAAGAATAAAGAATAATGATGATAAATAGGATGTTACTGGTAATGATTAAAAGCACTGCCAGAAGAAAATGCTTAATCTTCTTTTTACCTGATGTGGAATGTCCTCATTACATACTTTAGTTTTACCTTAGTTTTTTTGGTTGGATTGTGTTCTTTTTCTTTCAGTAAATGAAGTAGTGAAAAATTAATGCATCTAGGATAGCCAAAGCATTTGAAGTAATTCCCTAATCTGCATCTTTCCTCCATGCAGCTTGGTGCATAAACATTACTTTCAGTGGGAAAAACTGCAAATTCAGGAGGTTACTGAGACTCTGGATACTTACAGTAAAGTACAGATTAGTCATACCTGCTATGAAATTTTCATTCCCTCACTCAGCTGTAGTGAGAGTATCTTGTGCTACACTTCAGGCAGTGGTATCTCTGTGACACACTCATGAAACTTTGTTAACACTTGAGCAAATAGCACTTGTGCCTTACTTGGGCAGAAATTTCTACCTGTATGCTAAGGTTAATCTTTGCAGGGTGAGGAAAAGCACCTGAATTCCACCATTGCATGTTTCAAGAAGAGTCAATCAAAAAGGAGACCCTGCCCATCTGGTTTAGGTGTATACTCCTTTTCGCTGATGGCCTAAGGGACGTTAGTGCTTCCATAGGAATTCAGCCTGGTTACGTTAAATAAGTCATTATGGACTATATAGGGAAACAATAAGAAATAAACACAAGTTTCACTCAGCGGTAGGCCACATAGCTCTTTCTGGACAGTAATGGAGCAGAAATGTTTCTATTGAAAAACAAGCTGGCAGCAGCAACAGCAATAATCCCACCTCTGTAGGAGAGCTTCATTAACTAGCTTGTCAACAGAGTGGGAGACCTGAGGTTTATGTTCTCAGCCCAGGCATCACAGGGGTGTTACAATCATTGGGATCCTTGGCACAGACCTCATCAGATGATATACTTGAGGAGCAGTGGAGTCTCTCACCTCACTTCTTGCTGAATATGGGCCATTGTATAGACAAGAGCACAGAATTCGTGGGATGCAAAGGAAAGTGGGTAAGAGCCTGAATCCTACTTGAGCGTGAACAGGACTGGGACTTGTAGGCTCTATTCTCTGGAGCAACATTAGGCCAGAATGAAATAGAGCTATCATCATCCCCCTCTTGGAGCTGAGTGTCCAGATTTCCAGTATGTATGTAGGACTGTTCATGGACAGTGGGTGGGAATGTGGTCATGGACCTAGGAAGGCTTTTGGGTGCCTGCCTCCCGAATCAGGATTTCAGCTCGCTGGTTTTCACGCTTCTCCATATGTATTTCACTTCCCCAACTATAGTTTCTCCTTTCAAATGAATAAGCTTTAAGCCATTTTTAATGTAGTAGATAAAGATAATAAAGATATTATTCCATTATCTAGAGTATTGCTTTTCCCTGTTTACCGGTTTCTGCCCTTTTACATGGGTCTGGCTGTCCTTAATTTTTGAATCTCAGCCACAATTTCTGCTCCGTAATTGAGATTGTTGTCACTTTCTGTATCCCAGTGGCTTTGGAAATCATATATAAGGTAGAGCAAATTATCTTCTTTCTTCTTTAAAAAAAAAAAAAAGGGAAAAAAGCAACTATGGTTGTTGTCCCTTGTGCACTTTTTTCAAGCAGAGAAACAATGTGTGCTGTTAAAAAATGAAAATAAACAACTGCAAAGATGTTTTTTCCCTTTCCTTGCACCTCCAGTACATTCTGTAACCCAGTTACTGTAATTGTTTTTAAACTTTTTCAAACACACATACTGTCAAGAGGCTGCAGTAAAACAAGTATTTCTCGTAAGACCGATGTGACCACAAGGGATAAAAAAAGATGACAGAGCAAACAGAAATTCACATTATGTTTATCTACATCTTTTTTTTGCCCAATGGCAGATACTTGGAGAGAGAATCTGTTTACTTGAGTGAAAGGCTAGCTTAGAGTTTGCTGATTCCCAAGGCAAAAAGAAGGCATAGTTTCCAACTTGCAAGCTATTCAGTGTGTGTGATGAGCTGAAGTCACTTGTGGATTTGTATGTTGCATTTTGACGTGATTAAATGTTTTAAGTCTATTGATTTCATGCCGGGGATTAATGATGCTGAATGAAAGAGCATCAAAGAATAAAACGTGTTTACATGCCTGATTAAAATACCTTCAAAAAGAGGCAGAGTACCTATTATTGGATAGAAGTGAGAGAAGAGCTGTGTAGGACCAATCGCACATTCTGCATTGAAGGGATGCTTATTTAAGCATAGAAAGAAAAAAAAAGTGAAGATTTGATAAGGATTGACTGTACTTTTCTGAATGCTGAACACTTGTGTTTGACTCGTTATCTTGGAAGAGGGGATTAAAGAGGTTTTATTATCAGTTACTGCAGATCTGTTTTGCTGAATCAATCAAAGCATTATGCTTAGCTGCTTGCTGTTAATGAGATGATCTTTAACTGGAAAACTTGTTGGTAACAGAATGTTAATAAAGGACAGGACCCGAAGATATTCAGTGCAAATGTGGACATGAGATACAGTGAAGATGGTTTTTGCTGCTTTGAATTTGCATAATACTTTTAGATCTGTTTGCCTTAGCATATTAACTCAAAAACATACCGTTATCTTAAAATGTTCATAGTGCTAATTGGTTTGTATCTGGTTTCTGCAAATGTTCCTCATGGCTGTCTAGATTCATGGGTCATATCTGGATTTGCAGTTAGGTGTCACATTCTATTTACCAAGATAACAGTAGATGAAGATGGAAAAGACCTATTTGCTTGTTAAATCCATCCTGTTGAAAGCACAATATAGGCTCTTCCAGTAGTATTAAACTGTTAGTACCCCTGATGTTATCCAGTATGCCAGGGAGAGAATTTATTTGTGCCATATCTGTAGAGAAGGATGCCTTAATGATCAAGTTAGCATGTGAAATACTTGATGCATATGAAGTACTCCCTACTGATCTAGGGAGAAGTTTAAACGTGCAATCTAATACAGCTGAGTAAATATCTGATGAGACCAGCTTGTGCACACATTCGTTTTTTTCCCCTGCTGATGCTCTGATCCAGATTAGCATGTGTGAGATGAATTCAGCAGTCTGATACACACTGCGATTTGTTTGACGCAGAAGGGGTTGAATGATTACCCTGGGTTTGGGGCAGCAAAGGGGAGGGGTTGACAACGTGAGGTTATTTTTTCCCCACGCACACTTCCACTGCTTAATACAAGACCTGAAGCCCTTAGTTACAGAAGAGAGTGTCTGAGCAGTAACCAAGCTTGTGCAAACCCCAGAGAAGAGTAATGACTGTTCTTGCAAGCTTCCTGCCTCGGTGCAGGTGCAGGAATCAGGAGGGCCTGAATAATTCATAAGGTGCAAATTAGCCCCAGCTTGCTCCCACTGCTCGAATTCTGCTTCTGCTTACCTACCTAGTTGCTAGAAAGAACAGAAATAAAGGAGGCTTGGGAAACTAAAGAGGGCAAGGCAAAAAGTGTTACAGCTTAAAGGCCAAAGTCACAGGGACTGCTGAACGCTGGGTGTGTTTGAAGGCTTGGTGCTTATTGAGGAATTGGACTGTGCATTGACTATTCATGAAGTGTTTTCTCAGGAAGAAGTAAGCTCTGGGGACCAATTCCATTGCTCTCAGAGAAGGAAAAGACTTCCTTTTAAGAATTAGGCTTTTCCCATTTTTATGTTATTGTTTCTAAAAATTACAGGGTTAAAAAAAGAATTTAAAAGCTCATTTAAAGCCTATTAAGCTATTTGAGATAGTATGGATTTATGGTGTCACTGAACTCAAGGGTGCAGGTAAATTTGCTGAGAAATTTCGGATGTTAGGATGGTTACTCCTTCAAGTGAACATGGATTCAAAGAGCTTGTATGAAACTAGTTATATCTAGAAATGCAGTGTACAATTAAGCTTGTATTTTCATCATTTAAAAGGCAGCATTCCTGTCTTCTAAATACTGTTTGTGATGGTTACCTTTTCTATGGATTACTTAGCTGGTTTTCTGCCCAGAAGAATGAAATGAGAGGCGAGAGGTGCTTAATCCTTCAGCTGCACATCACTGCAGCTCACCCAAATCCAAGTAAAAGGTTTTGCTGAGCACTGTTGTTATGGGAGAAGGGGATTCCTGACACAGATCTATGAATAGTTGTTGTGTAGCCGTGTGGTACCAAGAGAAGCCAGTTTGAAAAAGGCAGATTGTTTCTGCCACGTACCTGAATATCCCTTTGACATTTCTCATCTGGGAGATGGAAACATCCAACATCCCCAGCGGGAGCAGGAACAAGATAGTTAGTTCTCCCTATCGACAGGTGTTCGTGTGGAGAAAAACTCTCTTAATATTTTTACTGTACTGAATATGAAAAGAGAACAGCAGGAGAAAAGATCTTTTTAGTGGTTTGGGGGGGTGGTGGTGTCTATTTTTTGGTTTGGTTTTTTCGACATACGTCCCTTCTTTCTCCATTCCCTTCTACCCCACCCCCTCTTGGCTCCCGCGTGCAGCAGCGAGATCACGTTGCCATCATCTGTTTTTGCATTTCCCTCTTTTGGGTGGCTGGAATAGGAGCTGGCTCTCATTTCTGGCTGATTCTGTCATTTCCGCTAGGCCCCAGCTTGGGGGAATGCCAAGACCAACAGGTGATCCTTGTAGCTGCAGAACAGCAGGAAGGAGGCTGGGCATGTAGGAGACACTGCACCAGAGGGGCTCCCTGGCCCCGATCCATCTTTCTGTATAATTAACGCCCCCCTTCCCCAACTCCCCTGTAGCGAGCAGAAATCTGTGCAGAACAGCTCAGCTGCGGCAGCCCTCATAGGGAAAATGTTAATAAGGAGCCCTGGAAGAACATCGGCTGTGTCTTAGAGAGAAACCATGGTTGGTCCTTTATAGGAACAGCGGCAAAATTATATTAGCTGCTGAAAAGTAATATGCACCCTGTCAATTTAGAGTAGATATTAGGAAGAAATTATTCATTGTGAGGGTGGTGAGACACTGGCACAGGTTGCCCAGAGAAGC
>NW_009920379.1:107153-122289 GCF_000696875.1 Nestor notabilis | reverse complement strand
AGCAGCGTGTGCTAGGGGAGGGCCCCCCTGCTTATGGCAGGGAGTTGGAACTACATGAGCTTTAAGGTTCCTTCCAACTCAAACCATTCTGTGATTCCATGACCCATTGCAGGAAAACAAGCATTTCAATAAATTTCAGTGTTATACTCGCAGGCTTTCTTATTTTATAAGAATCAGTTTGGAAAGCGGTGATAACCCAGTTCAGCTTTTCTCTGCAAGAAGTAGCTTGTGGAGTCAGGTAGAAATATTTGGGATGCTAGTTAGCTCCAGTCAGGAAGGGCCATCTCAGCTGTAGAGCTGGGGGCAGCCGATGCAGGAGCTGCACAGGCTCTGCATTCTCTGGGCATCTGCGCCAGGGAGGCAAGACAGTGTGGGGCTTTGCAGGGGGAATTGTTAGAACACATGGAAGACTTTGGGGAATTCTCCAGACAGCCTCAAAGAACTGTTTTGTTGGGTTTTGTTTGTTTGTTTGGGGTTGGATTTTTGTTTTTTGGGTTTTTTTTTTTCCCCAGAGGAAACTCCTAAAGGATTTTTTTTTTTCTTTTTAATGAAAACAAGGTTATATTTAGCAGATGACAGTGGCTTAACAAAACCAGTTTCCAAACATATCTCCAAGTCTTAGGTTAACCCCTTGGCATATAACATAATATGAGATAATGTGTCCCTGGAAACCCTAACTGCATGTTTGTATTTGTGAGGCAGGCTGATGGTTCAAGATAGACACTTGGTAGCCTTAATCTTCTGCTAAATAGATGATATCTCAGATTCTTTCTGCGTGGTACACATGGAAGCCAAATTGCTTCTCCTATGGGGTCACTGCTAGTGGTGTGAAAGCTGAAGTCTGTGTATAGGCAAAGTATACATTTTCTGTATGAACATCTGTGGGGAGCTGGGCTCTCTCAATGTACCACAGCACATCTCCACAGCAAGGGTAGACTGCAGGGAGAAATGAACTGGGAAGCCTGGATCAGCTCCGCCGGTGGAAATGAGGTATTGCAGCAGATCTGCACAACAGTAAGCATTCGCCCTGCCTGACCGCTCCTGCTATACACAAACGGGAAATACAAACAGCAACGAGAGTAAACTCAGTTATGAAACATCAACATATTTAGTAATGCTTCTAGCAGCTAGCCATCTGCAATCTTTTTAACCAAGCCAGCAGTCGTTCTCTGTGCATGGTTCTACAGCTTGTCAGCCATCTGAAGGAGGAGGAAGCACCCTAGCAGGGACACGTTGCATCTCAGGGGTACGACGTGTGTGGAAACTTAGAGATGATCCAGGACCTGAACTGGTGGTAGATTGTTCATGAATACATGCTTCACTTCCCTTGGACATGTCTCCCCATGCTAAACAGTGCACTAAGAGACACTAGTACCTCTATTATTTTTCCTTTGTGCCCCTTCCTTTCTCACTTCTGGTTTACTGCCTTTACCCCCTCCTAAAGGGAGTGAAGTGTTTCTATCAGAACATTGTGAACTTTTCTCTCGTCTGTATCTTGTGAGACTGTCCTAATCTCTACAATTGCATCGGGTCCTGGGCAAACCTGAACAATCCTTGTGGCAGGCTCTGCTGTCCCTCTTATTTCTCCTTGGGTTAAGGGGCAGGTGGGAATGATTTCTTCCTCAGATACCCATATCTGGCTCCAGTGACCTCTATAAACCCACACAGGCATGTCAGGATGAAGCAGAAGCTTTCAGGATGGTCAGGGAGCCCAGTGACTCCATTTCATCAGGAGGCAGCAGTACCAGTTGGACAGGCTGGAAGGCAACCAGGAATACTTCCCTCCTGCACTTAGCTCAGTGCAGCCCGGTCTGGGCAAAAGCCCTCCGAAGAGTATTTCAGGCAGGAGAGCAGCATCCTTGGGCGGTCCCCAGAAAGTCAAGTTTTCCAGTGTGTTCGGCAGGCAGCCTGGAGCAGATGCATTCCTTATGCCAGCCCTGTGGAGCGCTGCCCCTCGCGGTTCTCCCTCCCCCTGCAGCACATACCTTACTATTATTAATAGTCCGGAGGCGCCAGCAGCGGGCTTTGTTCGGGTCTGTATGCAGATGCCCAGAGAGCAGGGTGCTGTGTGACAATTGTTTTTGTACTGGTAGATGGATTTGGGAATGTGTGCTGCAGTTTGTCCTGGTCTTTTTTCTGCCTCCCTACCCTGGGCTGTCCCCAGTGCACTCAGCAGGTGAAGAATGCTGTAATCCCTCTTGGAAGTGCTGTCAGGACACAGAGGTGCATGGGAGTGGCAGGCTCTTCAGTGGGAGATCAGCCACACCAAGTGGTTCCCTAAACAGTGAGCCCTAAAAATCAGATGCAGAGTGAGAAAAAGAAGCAAGTCAGTCACAAGTTTTTCTTAACTTCTGCTGTGAACATGCGGAGTCCTACAGTGTGATTTGTTAGTGCATCTTATACCTGCAGCAGGAAAGATAAAAGTTAGATATAAGGAAGAAGCTCTTCACAGTGAGGGTGGTGAGGCACTGGAATGGGTAGCCCAAGGAAGCTGTGAATGCTCCAACCCTGGTGGTGTTCAAGGCCAGGTTGGACAGAGCCTTGGGCGACATAGTTTAGTGTGTGGTGTCCCTGCTCATGGCAGGGGGGTTGGAACTAGATGATCTTAAGGTCCTTTCCAACCCTAACTATTCTATGATTCTATGATCTTAAAGGTCTTTTCCAAACTAGCTGATTCTATGATTCAGTGGTTATGTAGCATGTAGGGGCAAGTGAGCTGCTCCTGTGCATTTGGCCTGGTGTGTCCTGGCCCAAAGTCACAAATTGTATCGTGCTGTCACTGTGAAATCAGTGAAAGCTCCAAAATCTCTGGCTGCTGTTTGTTGAACCATAAATCCTTAATAGTTGTATTTAGTTTGGAACTGACAGGACTTTCAAATATATCTGCTTTCAGGCTGCAAAACCTAAGCAAAAAAAAGACGTGGATTGTTAGTGTGCGAGCAAAGGGCACTTTTGATAAAAACAGTGGATTTGGACAGTGAGCTAACAAAATGTCCAGTCATGGGGATTCCTCTGAACTCAGTGTGGAATAACAGGCAGCGTGCACTGAACCTCATGTCCCCCCGATTAGTAACTGTTTAACATTATTCCTGTAACCCGTATACTTCCTCTTGTTACACCACCTCCTCCTGTTTTTCCACCCTGTGTAGTTCTACTGTTTCTCAGAGTATTAGCTCACTGCGCCAAATAGTTTGTCTTTTTAACTACTTTGTGAAGTACCTAGTGCTCTTTTGGGTGCCATAGAAGTAATAATAATAATAATAGTAATAATTTTTCAGGTGTACTGTGTGAAGTTGCTCTTATATTGTTTGTTGTGCAGACACAAAGAAAGGGTCACTGCAGAATGCTGATAGCTCAGCTGTAAGGTAAACCTCTATCACAGGAAGGGAAATGGTCTGGTTTATTTATGAGTACACTCAGAAACAATGCCTGCCTTCCACTATACCCACGCTTTTTTAGAGTAGCACGTTTTACTTGGATGCAGTATCACCGAAGGTCGATAATAATCAGGGCTAAATTGCTTACAATGCAAAGGTAATGAAATGCTCTCATTACATCGGTCATCATTTTCACTGTTAATTCAATGTTGTTTAACTTTTCACTGGTTTCTCACATCACAAATGTAGCAGTGGGGCAGCGAGGCTGAGCTGGCTGCTGCTGGTACTTGAAAGGTACAGAAAGGCACTGCAAAGAAAATTGATTGACTGCCGTTGACCGTATTAGAGTGAGACCTTACTTGAACCAGCAGTAACTGGAGGGAAGTGTAAACTGGCTTTAATTCTCTAGCAGACCTCTGAATATTAAGGATGGTCACAGCAGTTGGGAGGATACATTCAAAGTCTAGTCATGTTCAGGATCACATCCCCTTGGCTTTCTCATTGTTGCTGCAGTTGTTTGCAACCAAGGGGAATTCTCTAGCTTTTGGACTTCATGTTAGGTATGTAATTGGGTGGAGAATTAATGTAAACTTAAAATAATTCCATTTCACAGTCATTATACTCCTTAGTTTTAAATTATTTAGCTTTGTGTCTCCAGTATCTCCCAAAAGCCCTGCTATTATCGATTGTCTGAGTCTCTTTATTAGCTTATATTTTTCCCTAAAAGCAAGGCCTCGTGTACAGTGTAATTATCCAGCAGTGCCGATTAACTGCATAATTCTCTTTTCTGTAAAACTGCTGTGTAAATTACTTTTCATTTCACAAAAATGACTCGTCAGGCAATTTTGTGGAGGGTTTTTTGATGGGTTTCTTTTCTTTAGGTTCTCTTTTCCCAGCCATCATCTCCATCACTATGTCACGGTAATATCGTTAAATACTGTTGTGTATCATCTTGGTGCAAGCACTGAGCCCTACAATGGAGAAAATTAAAGTGGTTTACATGGTGGTGTTATTTCTACCAGCAGATCTGATTAGCAGAAGTTGGTAAGATATCCTGCTCTTAGAGCAGGGATGTTTTTAGAGAAAAATGTCTTAACAGTGAGGTCAAGGAGACTTGGAATCTTTGCACATCCCAACTTTTCAGACTTCCTATTGCTGCTTTCAGTACGGTTCAGTCACCTCAGCAGCCTACATGTCCTATCCATTGTTGTCCCTTCCCTATTTAGCTTGGCAATGGCTCCTCACCCTTCTTCCTGCCTTTCAGCCCAAGACCAAGAAGCCCACCCACCACCTTTCCATGGCCTTAGGTATTTCTTCATGCTCCCTACACCTGCTTCCTGGGCTAGATGATACTGAAAAGATGGCATGTCCTTATGGGACTATACTCTTGAATAGGAAATGGTACTGTGCTCATCAGCTTTTCATCTGGATTCAACCTGAACAAAACAGTGGACAGCGTACAGCAAAGAGCCCTGCCTTGTTGGACTGAAGGATAGCCTGGATATTCCAAATTAAACTTTTTCCTTTCTGATGAGCTTGAGTCCTTGGGTCTGCCATTTTTAAAGCTGTCATTTGTTGTACATGCTGTGTATTTGTAAATGCCCCAAGCAGTATGGAGGTGCAGGTCATCCTAGTCTTGCTGGCATAAGAACTAGCCTGCCTGCTGCTCTGATATGGGAGTCCTTTACTGCATTTGGCATTTGGTTTCAAAAGGGCATGTTTCACTAGTGTATGTGTAGAAACAACTGACCGAAGTCTAAAATCCTTCCTACTGAGTTGGTCCACGTGGACCCAGTAACCTGGCTAGTGTTTACAAAAAGAGCAGAAAAACAAGGTTGGTATAGAGTGATTCTTCCTCTGGAATACCTACATCCCATCTCTATCCATCTTCTATGTTATAGCTTTAAAAAAAATCCCAGTGGTTTATGCACCTTCAGTCTCCGAAGCCATTTCTTGACCTTAGTGTTTAATATCTATATATGGCCCTGACCTTTGTTAACTCGGCTAATCCTCCTTTGAGCCCATTTATTCTCTTGGCCTCTGCAGTATGCAGTGGCAATGAGTTCTAAGTATGCATTACGTGAAAAATAAAAGAAGTTCTTCCCTCTGTTCAGTTTAAGCCTCCAGTTCTTAGAAAAAACAGTGAATAATCACTTCCTATCACTACATTCTCTTGGCTGTGCAGAGCTCTACTCTCTCCCCTTGGTTATCTCACAAATTTGGCATTCCCAGGGTAACATGATTGTGGGCCAGCTGTCAGTGATGTGGCTGAAATAATTCTCACTCTGTGCTTTCTTCTGGAGACCAAATTAATCCTAGATCTGCCATTGTTTGAATCTGTTACTAAGAACAGGATAAATTAAAATATGCTTCCCATGAACTATTCTATCACTCTTTACATTCAGAACATCACTACAAATCATTTCTCGTGTCACGAATAGTTGTAAAGCATAGAACTGTTGAAATGCCAATTATTTAGCTGCTCTCACCGTTTGCTTCTGATGAGTCAGTAGCTTGTTCAACCGTTTTTTTAAAGTATGACAAAATGATGCTTGTTGCTGTCCTGCTGCTTGAGCTACTGGTGTATCCCTGTAGAGCTCCTCATTTCTGCAGTGTCAGGAAGAACTAGGATTACTGTACCAATTGTTCTAATTATTTCCAAATTTCTCTCCTTAGCTTCTATTTCTGGAGCTAATTTGTTGTTTTTATAAATTGTTCTATGTCTTTGTGTTAGTTTAATCCCATGTACCTGTGCTTTTAGACTATGTTCCCTTTTGCTAATGTTCTGTATGCTGCTGTGAGTTACAGCAATGAGCAGATGGAGTCAGACCTGTGAGTATCTTTTATGATTAAAGAAAAAAATGTTTTCATGTGTCTAAAAATGCACATTTATATTTTGCATTACGTATTTTCCTGAGTTCTAGACTTTAACTACTTTTGTTAAAAATGATCCTGATACAGTTATTTCCCTGGTTCTTCTGGTCTCTGTGACCTTTAACACACAAGTATTTTTGTTGACACATGGCTTGGCAAATAAAGGCTGAAACAGTAAACGGACTATCCTCTTTGATGTGTTTCCTAACTGTTTTCCATCAGGCATTTGCAGTACTGTTTTTAAATGTTTAATTATACTGAGAGTCATTAGAAATCTATTATATATGTTTGACTTTGAAGGGAGAGAAGTAACCACTTCAATACACTCCTCCTCCCTGTCCCGAATTCCAATGCAACATTGTGACTGATAGTATTTTCTGTTATTAATCAGTTTTATTATCACAGCATAGAGATCACTTCCTTTAAATCTCCATAGGCCTTCGACTAGAGTGGCTGTCAATACTGAGGACAGACCTTTGAGGGAAGGTAGAGGACATTATTGTTCAGAGCACCATAAGCCCTACCATGTTTCAGAACACCTCTGTACTGCAGAAGGGATTTGCATCAGTGTGTATACTAAAGAGTTGCTCTATGTTAGCAGTCCTTTCCTTATAATTGGGGGAAAAACATGTTGCTTTTGCAGCAGGGATCTCCTTCATTGTAACAGAGGTAGGGCTGTAAACCATGCTAAGTCGTAAAGGTCACAGCTTCTGTGAAAAGTTTCTCTATTAATAGTCTATAAGTATTTTGTTTCTGCCAAGCTAATGCTTAGAACCAAATTAGCCCCTCATTACAAGTCTGATACATTAAAGTCAAGGGTGTATCAGCATGCCCTGTGTTGCCTCCAGACACCCTCCACGATCTCTTGCTCAGGCTGCATTTTCATAAATGTACACGTATGGTAAATATGACTAAGAAATCTGTTGATCAGTCAAACAGCTTGTAAGACAAATGAGTCTTTCCTTTTGCTCTGCTCTTAAATACATTTTGCAAACTGACACTTTGTTTTTAATCAGCTGTGAGGAATAGTTGCTTTAATTTCTCAGTGTCACCTGTTGACTTCCATGTAGCCACTACAGATACTTCCATGGAAAAATAAATATTCAGTGTTTCTTTTGGTATGACTCCTTTCACCAGCACAGAAGATAGGTAGAGTTCACTCTCCATTTAATGGAGGGAGGTGGACACCTCCGTCCCGTTTTGAAACATCTATGTGTAAGATGTACAAGGTGAATTATTCCAAGAATTGCCAGCTTGTCCCTATGTCTGTTTTTTCACTGGCCATCAAAAGAGTCTAAGCAAACCACCTAGCTAAGAACGTAGAAGAAGGAGTTTTGAGGAGGACATAAGAAATGTAGAGAAGATGTAAGGTAAAAATACCATCCTGGAGAGAGAAATCCGTGTTTGAAAATTAGTGTGTGAGTTCTAATCCTAAATGCTGTGATACAAGCACCCAGTGAAAGCCAGAATAGAGGAGTTCGAAGGATGAATTACCTGAAATCACATTCACCTTTGCATTCAATAGGTATATGGAACTGTGACTTGAGATTTTTTATCTGCCATATGCCATCAGTGTTCTCTTAGATTTCTTATGCCCTGATTTTTAAGGATGCCCCAGTCACCCATATTTTCAAATCCAGATCATGCCTGTTGTAAAAAAGGAAAAAAAAGAAGAAAAGAAATTGGGCAGTTAATTACTCTGTGTGTCATTCCTTTGTCTGAAAAATGATGGTAACATTGCCCATCAGCCTCACTTGGGTACTGAGAGAATAAATTCATAAATCTGAACTGTGTTCAGGTTTTATGTCGATTCTCATAGTAAACCCTATGAATTATAGATAAACCTTATAATAATTGAGAAGAAGGGGAAGAGGAAGGTTTACTGCTTTGTTTGCTCTCTTTTTGTTCCCTCTAGTAGCACGGAAATGAATTGTTCATTACTGCAGTTGTAAGGGTGAGATCACTGGTGACTTCTGATGCTCTCATAAATTGTGTTGTGCTCTTGAGATACAGTTTTTGAAGTGGCTGTGAATCACATGTAATTTCTGAATCCTAATTGTGTTAGACCCAAAAGTAAAGATTTCAATTCCAGTGGTGCAAGTGCACTCAAGCAAGCAACCCTTTGCACCTCTCAGAGAACATCTTTGACTTCTGTGGGGTCCCACGAGGACACAGATTCAGCCATCTCGATCCAACTGTAGGATTTAACATTCAGATTCACCAATTTCAGCTTTTTACCCGCAAACGCAACACAGAACTATTTATTTCAGTGTTGGGTAGTTGGGACTTTCTCCCTAAAAAGCACTGGAGTGGTGTTAGTGTGGTCTTCTAGAAGATGCTTTATGACTGGAATGCTTCAGTTGTGATGTGACAAGGAAGTTAAGTTTTGGAGTATATGTGGGTAGAAGTCTTTATTTGTTGACTCAGTGTTCAAGTCCTTTAGCAATGATGTGACTTGGTGATACAAGTTCTTTTCCAAAAGTATCAGGTATAACTTGATTGCACAGATGGGCAAACCTAGTGGGTAGAGTCCAGCCCTCATTCCTAGCCATGGGCTTGGCCACTTCTGTTGTGTGGGTACTGAAGTTCAGCCAAGTGCCAATGAATCACACCGAGGAGGGTAGTAGCACACATTAGCTCCCTAATCTGCTTCTCCATAGGGTTAAAGGCACCTATGGCTTGGGATGAAGGGGAAGAAAGCAAAACTGCTGCCTTTATTGCTTGTGGTTACACCATTTCAGGTGTATCGTAGAAGAGCACTGAGAGAAATGTCATGTGATAACCATGTAATTACTAATGGTGATCAAGTAGAACCTAGTAACAGGCCCGGTCTATTCAGACTTCTTAAAATCATCTGATCTTGTAGCAGTGTGAGTCAGAGGTGAATTCAGAAGTTGAACTTGATATTTTTTGTTGCTTATGCGTTTATATCTCTTACGGTACTTTCTGTCAGTCTGCTAGTCTTGAATCCTTGGTTCTCTTGTTTCTATGCTTCTCATAGAAAAATGCATTTCCTGACTGCATCTGGAGAATGGTGAAGATACCTGTTGGAGCTTTCAGTGTTTTTATAGCCTTTATCATTCCATGAGACTGTGTGTAAGCCCCACAGCAAGGCAGCTAGGTCCATACATTTTAACTTCAGCTTCACCAGCCTTTGGGGTTCTCAAATTGTCATGTAGGGGACTGAACTGTGTGGGTTTTATACAGAAAAAAATAAGTCCATGTGTTGTGAAGAACGTACAAACATAACCCTAGGAAGCAACGCTAACATACCCCTCAGCAGTAACTATTCCAAAAGGCAGTTTCCTGAGTGTCCTCTGATGTCCCTATGTGTCCTCAGCAGTAGAAATAAGACCATGACAGCATGTGTATGTGGGAATTCTCAAAATGTTGACAGTAAATGTGAACTTAAAGTCTAATAGCTCAGTTCTGAAAACACGTCTATAGGAAACTGCACAAAGGGGATTGATCCAGCTGAACTGGAATTGTATGCCCCGATAAAACTGATTGTGTGCTTGAGGACTCACAGAATTAGCTTCTAATTGCAACAGTCTAAACATGTTAAGGACTTAAGCGTGCATGGGCTTTTAGAAATCTCTGAGATATTTCTGTATTTGCATTTGATTCACATGAATGCCAGAGATGTGATCATGTCAAAGACACTGTGTGAGAAGCGCTGGAGCTGGAGGAGTTTAGGGAAGGGAAGGCACTAGCAACAGGGTGGGGAAGGTGTAGAAAAATACATAGCCTTGCCAAGACTGGTGGCTGAGTGGTAAAACCAAACGCTAATATTGGGGAAGGGAAAAAGGAAAGGAGTTCAGACAAGGTGTTCTAGCGTGAGCAATAGCTATCCTTAAGTGTTAAGTTTTATGATACATAAAGTAGCCTTTGCTCATCTGATAAACTCCACCAGCATATATACTGTACCTGAAGAGAGAGATTTGTAAAATTGTTCAGTGTTTTAAAGCCATACTCTTTAGGTAGACTTTTTTCACAGTTCAAAGTCATTATGAAATGGCACCTTTTTGTTCCGTTTCTTCTGTGTCTCTTTCTTTTCTCTGTCCTTTGCCCCCTCCTTTTCAATCTGAGGGGCTGTTAGACAAAAAGAAGCACTGTTTTTCTAACATTTCTCCAGGTGACTGATAGGGGAAGGGGGAGGGGAAAAATATTCCTTTCCTTTTTTCCCACTTCAGGCCTCAATTATTCTGTACGCTTTGAAGAATCTTGTAGCTTAACTGCAGGAATGGCCTGATTTCTTTTAGTGAAAATACCTTCCAGTCATCTTCCCCAAACTGTGCAGCTTGGACCACTGAAGTCTTTATTTTGGGGGAAGAGAAGGAAGTATAGAATTGTTTGGAGGGTTAAGAAACAAAGGACAGGAAACTAAGGATAAAACAGAAAACTAAAGGAGGCTGCTGCCATCTAGAGTCGAGACTTCACGTTGATGGTGTTTTCAAGAGTGGCATTACATTAATGTATATGTGAAAACAGTAGTAGAGAAAAACCCCTCAAAGCAATAGAATTGCTTTCTTTGCTTTTTCATTTCATTGGGATTAATGGGTGTTTCTACAATAAGTTTGGATTTTTAGTAAGCACTCTTTTTGTGTACAGGTGATCTAGGTATATTAATTCTGATTAAAAATTTCTAACCACTTATAAAAATTAAGAGATAAGAAAGACAGTGATAAAACGGGAGCAACAATTTACGTGTGAGTATATGTTTAGAGGAGGCAATAAAAAGTTGCAACCAAGTTGGGTACAGGTAACTAAGATGGAAAACATTCCCCTCAGTATTGTACTCAACACAATGTAATTTTCATTCATATCTAAGATATTGCAAGGATATGCTTTAATATTCTTCTGCAAAACATAAGTTTTACTTTTTTAATATTTTTTTAAAAATTAATTTCATAATATAAGGTTATTAAATCCCAAATTTCGCCTGATGGTCAAGTTGTAGAGGGATTTTGAGCTTTCTTTAAAATACTGATTTGGAGTGCAAACTGTGTAACACAAAGATCAGCCTGAAAAAGTATGCGTATAGAAGCTAAGCAAGCTGCTTAGAATGTAAGCTTTGTCTCCAGAGTAAAACAAAACCAATTACTTAGTTTTTGTAAGTTCAAACCCTGGAGATATTTAGAAAGACAACAAATTAATAATAGAATAAAAATACATTTCATTTTTAAAATTCTCTAGTTTATAGCATAAAGCAGGTGGTACCTTTTAAGATAGCTTCCAAATGTGAACAAATCACTCTGGCATCCTACTTTAGTTTTAGATTTTAAAAATTAATGACAGTTTTGGAATGATATGGCCTTTCCTTAACTTTCCAAACAACTTAAACTTAACATTTGAGCTGAATTTTAAACCCTTCTGTGCCATTTTGTGGCTGTATTTCTGCAACAAGTTGCACTGAAAGCAAAAATTGGATTTAGAAGAGTACATGCAAAGATGCTATCATCTGTATTAGGACTTGTTAACTGACAAGCATCTTTTTGTTTGTTTTTGCTTGATTTTATTAAAAATCTGCTCAGTATTTTCCAAGTTGATTGCCTTCTTATTTGCAAGCATTTGCAGAGTATCCTGGGAGTATGGACGGAAAAGCAACCTGTGTACAGCAGGGCATATAGAGAGGGGCTATTCCCACTGCAGTATCACAGGGCTTTTCTTACCTCTCTTGTCTTCTTTCCCTCAGATGTTTCTTCAGCTCTAGCCTCTCAGTTCTTGTGTAACAACCACCATACTGGGGCACTCGGACTGGGTGGTAGTATACGGGGAGGACTGGGAGCAGGCCAGGCATGCAAAGAATAGCCAGTGCAGGGTTGATTGGAGTAAGTCTGTGACTTTTGACTTAGAAATCACAAATTACCGCTGTTTGTTTGTTTTACCTTCCCCCCCCTTCTAATTACAATTGGAATTCAGAATTAGGACCTTAGTCTGGATGACTTGAAGACTTGCTGCACCTTGAACTGGGACGGTGGCAGTTGCCTTTTGTCCTGTGCCACATTTGGTCCATCACTTGTCTGGTCCTCCTGTACTGCTTCCTGTGTTCTTGGTTGTCCAGTAGCACAGTCCCAAGGGAAGATCTAGCAATGGGTCCTTCTGGACCATCTTGCGCAAGGCCAGTCTCCTCTCTCACAGCAAGGTGGCACCTCACCAAAGCCTGAGTTTGCAGGAACAAACACACAGTTGGTGAGATCAGGTAGCTCTGATCTCCTGCTCTGGGGCAAACAAAAAGTTCCCACTCATGTTTCTCTAGGACTGTGAAGCAGACAGTCTCACAGCACAGCCTCTGCATAGAGCAGCATGTCCCAGTCAGTTCCTGAAGGCATTAGATATGCCATTGCATGCTTGAAGGAGTAGAGGTATGGCATTTGATGCAGAATGGGTAGCAGACTGTCCCAGTTTGAATCTGTGAGAATGTCCCATCCATAATACATGGCTTGCAGGGTGTTGGAATGGCCTCATTCCCCTTGATGGGCTGCAGATAGGGACGGGGAAAAGAGGACAACTGTCTGGTGGAGCAGAGCAGGGCTGGGGTCAGCATGACATACTCAAAATACTGTGCCCTAATATTTGATGCTGGGCGTGCTTTCAGAATAGATAGCTGTTGCCATTAGAGTATCCTTACGTCTCTTTCATCACTGGTGCATCCTACTTCCAGAGCCTTGATATAACTGTCAATTAGCAAAAATATTTTGAGTAAGTTTAGGTATTTCCATTCTCTCTATATAAGATTATATTCCAATTAGCTTCCTCTTCAGTTGTATCATTTGATACTGTTTTAATTTTCAGCTATTCAGATTTTGATCTCTTGGTTTTAGTCAATTAAACATACTTTGTGTTCAGGAATTGCCTTTTAGCTACATATATATAGACATCTATGTATATATATGCAGCACTTCCTAATTCAAAATTGGAAAATGCTCTTTGTCATTTTCTTTGGCTCTGGCAGCGTTTCTCTGACCTCTGAACAGAAAGGAATACAGTTCTGTTTTCATGGAAGTTCAGCTTAGGATCAGACATTTCACGCACTTTGATAAATCTGCTCAGCCACTTTTTAAAAAGAAAGCTGTCAAAAAGCGCTTTATAGTTTTACTCTTCTTTTGTTCTCAGTTCTTTGAATTATCCTATTCCAAGTCTTGAAAATAACTTCATATTCGTTAGTATTGTCTTTTTCCATTTTCCCCCAGTATGCTCTTGTCTTGTTATTGCAGCCTAGACACAACTATTAAAAAGAAATGAAATTCACAAAGTACATGAATTCCTTTTTCCTTCATCTCCTTTGAACTACTTGAGCTCTGTAGTTCTAAAATGAAACACTGGCACCATATCTTCCTCTCTACTTTGCTCAATTCTCCATAGCTCTGAAAGGAGAATGAGATTTATGACAGATTACTCATACTATTTTTCTTTGTAGTTGCTGCAATTAAGAAGATTCACCAAAAAAACATTTTGAGGATTTTGGTGGAGATTAAAATACTCTGCTTTCTGGTCTAACATGTACAGTTCTGGTGTCCTCAACATACAAAGGACATGGAGCTGCTGGAACAAGTCCAGAGGAGGGCCACGAGGGTGATAAGGGTGCTGGAGCACCTCCCTTATGAAGACAGGCTGAGAAAGTTGGGGCTGTTCAGCCTGGAGAAGAGAAGTCTGCCTGGAGACCTCAGAGCAGCCTTCCATTATCTGAAGGGGGCCTATAAGGGTTCTGGGGAGGGACTCTTCGTTAGGGACTGTAGTGGTAGGACAAGGGGTAATGGCTACAAACTTAAACAGGGGAAGTTTAGGTTAGATATAAGGAAGAAGTTCTTTGCTGTGAGGGTGGTGAGGTACTGGAATGGGTTGCCCAAGGAAGTTGTGAATGCTCCAACCCTGGAGGTGTTCAAGGCCAGGCTGGACAGAGCCTTGGGCGACATGGTTTAGTGCGAGGTGTTGCTGTCTATGGCAGGGGGCTTGGAACTAGGTGATCTTAAGGTCCTTTCCAACCCAAATCATTCTGTGATTACTTCCTCCAGTCTCCTTTTCCCTCTTCTGGTTTAATCATTTTAAACTAACACAATGTTTCTGTTTACTTTCTTATTTGGTCATAAGCATCTCAGAATTTATAAGCAGGGTCTGGGTTTAATGAAAAAGGTAGATTAGTTTGCTTGTGTATCTATCTGACAGATAATGGCATTTAGTCATTAGTAAATTCACTGCATTATTCAAACTAGAGTTTAGAATGGAAGAAAATGTGGAGGGGAAGAATATTCTGCACACGGAGTTTTTACCTGATTTTTAGATTTCTGCATGCTTGCTTCATTGTTTATGCTGGCAGTTCCACCCACCATTATTTACAATGGCTTTTCGTATGTGGCATCCACACAGCTTATCATCATAAGATTACACATATAGCATATGAGTCTCATCCTGCAAATGCTATTGTGATGCTTCTTCGCTGAGAATACAGCATTATTTCAGGGAACTGTGCTGCATTCAGTGTATTTACAAATCTGAACAAGACCTGGGAGGAGCAGCAAACTGCTCAGATTGCTGGAGGGGATAGCTAGGAGGGCAGAGTAAGAGTTAAATATGTTTGGCTTGGCTAAACAGCAGTTCAGGAGAGTGTAGCATCATGTCTTGAAAATGTAGACAGTAAAAGATGGAACAAGAAAGAATCAGTTAAGGTTTTACATGGAAGCATTAAACAAGCAATGGCAGCAGATTAATTTAATCTATTTAACCTTCATTTCAAAAACTTTCTGCCAGCAGCTTTCCTTTGCATCACAACATATGGTGGAAAAACAACTTCAGAATATTTAAATAAAGTAAAAAAGCCCAAGGGTCCTTTATGAGTGGGAACCAGAAGAAAGCATGGCAGCGGGCTCTCTATTAAGTGTTAAAAT